>NC_088812.1:23085242-23165776 GCF_011386835.1 Chrysemys picta bellii
TTCCCAACCAGTCCCTGGATACCCCTCACAATCCCTTTGTATGTTGGGAAACTGAGGCACAGGGCCGTGAAGGGACTTGCCCAGGCAGTGATCAGTAGGAGAGAACCCAGGAGTCCTGGTTGCGAGCCCCCTGCTCTAGCTATTACGGTCTCACTGCCTATCCAGCCTGCAGACACTAAGCCCAAGATGGCCTGATGGACAGCAGCATGCCAGAGCCACGGCTGTGAAAGGGATCAGATTTGCTCCCTGCAGAGATGGGCACTTACTCTTGAGGTGCCGCCTGCGGACCAGCACCAGGATCAAGGTGGCGACGAGCAACATGGAAACACCAACGCCAATCATGACACCCAGCACCTATGGGAAGAGGCATGTTCCAGACCAGGCTTCCAGACAGGCCGCAGGTGAGTCCAAGGCAGCACCAGCCACGCTCCGGAGGACTGAACGGGGCAGGTGAGAGTAGCCCTCGCCCTGTGGAGCACTTGTGTGGATGTGGAAATTCAGGCAATATTTTTACGAGCAGTGTGCCTCAGTTTCCCTGTGGGCTTTGTCCTGCTATGCAGTGAGTGGGAAAGGAAAGGCACAAAGTGTCTGACTCAATAAGCCACCTGCCTGGAGACCAGCATTCACATCAACTGTGCAGCTAATGTAGCCCCCAAAATGCGTCCACTGTAACAAATTGAAAGCACAGACCCGCAAGGACAGCGAGCTCAGGCTTAAAATGCTGCTCCTGGAAAACTCCCTCAGACCTGCGTCTGACCCTGGCCAGCAAACCTCTGTGACACCCTCCAGAGGCAAAAGAAAAGCAAAAAAAACGGCCAGCTTCCTCTCCCCTTAGGAGTTGTTCCTCGGGGAAAAAGTTAAAACCGTCTCTCTGGTCTCCACTACCTCTGGCTCTGCGGCTGAGCACTTTCCACGCGGCAGGCACCTCAGGCACCAACCGTGAGTCGGCTGCCCCACTACATGGTGCCGAGGCTCACGGCTTCCAGTTGCCCGCCTCTTTCAGCTCTGCTGCGGCCACCTTTGTCAGTACGGTGCCGAGAGCTGCTACGGTGCCAACAGAACAAGTGGCTGCAGCACCGTCCTTTGATCTTGCGGTGCTGCTTTTACAGCCACTGCTCTCAGCACCGAGCCCCCTGAGGTCTCCAGCCTCCCTTGCAGTGCCTACCTCAGGGGCTCCTACTCCACAGAGCCAGCTTGCGCCCCCGGGACTCCCTTTGGTGCCAGCAGATGCCCGAGAAGACTCTGCCTCCACCAGCTACATTGGCACCGACTCCTGGTCAGTCAGCTCCACCACAGTTTTTACAGCCAGAGGAATTAAGGGTGTCCCATGCTCCCGACTCTCCTCTTCTCGGCACCAGTGTATCACCGAGACCTTTAGCACTCTACCTTCAGTACTCCCCTACCACTTCAAGCCCCTCCAATGAAGGGTGGGAGGATGAGGAGGAGGAAGAGGAATACGATGACCAGATGTTTCCCTCTCAATACTCTCCCCAGACTCACCTACAACTGGGAGACACATTACAGCATGATCTCCATGTCCTCAAAGCTATCCACACTGGTATGGCAATCCCTGGATGGGACCACCTGTACCCCCCACGGGGCAATGGCCACACTGGGGTCCATTGATCTACACCACACCACACTCAGGTCTTCTGCGGGCTGCCCGGAGGAAAGCTGTCAGACCCTCCGCACTGCCTGCTTACACTGAAACCCAGATAAGACCTGAAGTGGCCGCCACACCCACAGAGGACACTGCCCCACACACCTCTTCTATAGCGATAACACCACAAGATGCCATGGTACCCCCACCACCTCCCGCTACTCATGAGCTCACTCACTTTCAAGACTTGTTTATCAGAGTAGCAGAAGAGCTCAAGATTACCCTGGAGGAGCAGGGCCGGCTCCAGGGTTTTGGCCGCCCCAAGCAAAAGCCGCGATCGCGATCTGCGGCGGCAATTTGGCAGGAGGTCCTTCGCTCCCAGGCGGAGTGAGGGACCGTCCGCCGAATTGCTGCCGAATACCTGGATGTGCCGCCCCTCTCCGGAGCGGCCGCCCCAAGCACCTGCTTCCAGGGTGCGGAGGGGGTGAGGGCTCTAGCCGAGGGTGCGGGCTCCAGGCTGGGGCAGGGGGCTGGGGTGCGGAGGGGGTGAGGGCTCTGGCTGACGGTGCGGGTTCCAGGCTGGGGCAGGGGGCTGGGGTGCGGAGGGGGTGAGGGCTCTGGCTGAGGGTGCGGGCTCCAGGCTGGGTCAGGGGGCTGGGGTGCGGAGGGGGTGAGGGCTGCGGCTGAGTGTGCAGGCTCCAGGCTGGGGCTGAGGTATTCAGAATGCAGGAAGGGGCTCAGGGCTGGAGCAGGGGGTTGGAGTGCGGATGGGGGTGCAGGCTCCGGGTGGGGGTGCAAGCTCCAGGCTGAGGCTGAGGGGGTTGGGGTGTGGGAGTGGGTGGAGGCTTCGGTTGGAGGAGCGGACTCTGGGGTGGGGCTGGGGATGAGTGATTTGGGGTGTGGGAGGGGGGTCAGGGCTAGGACAGGGAGATGGGGTGCAGGAAGTGGTGCAGGCTCTGGGAGGAAGCTTCAGCCAAGCAGTGCTTGCCTCACGCGGCTTCCAGAAGTGGCCGGCATGTCTGGTCCCTAGGCAAAGAGGCAAAGGGTCTTGGCATGCTGCCTGCACACGTGGGCACCACCCTCGCAGCTCCCATTGGCCACAGTTCCTGGCAAATGGGACCTGTGGAGCTGGTGCTCGGGACAGGGGCAGTGCCTCTACGCCTAGGAGCCGGATATGCCGGCCACTTCCAGGAGCCACATGGAGCCAGGGCAGGCAGGGAGCCAGCCTTTGCCCCACTGTGCCACAGACTGGACTTTTAGCGGCCCGGTCAGTGGTGCTGACTGGAGCCGCCAGGGTCCCTTTTCGACCGGGCGTTCCAGTCGAAAACGGGACACGTGGCAATCCTACAGCCCAGAGGGCTCCTGTGCTCCCTCTTCACACAGGGGCAAATTTCTCCCGCGGTGGAGATGCTCCACGCTCTGCCAGTGCCACCCTGCCCCCTGCTCACCACTGCTTCATATTTACAAACTTGCTGTTCGCAGTGCAAGCACCTTCTCCCTTGCGATCCCCGCCACCTGCATCGGGCCCCCGCCCGCTCATGTTTCCCGCCTGCTCTGAACCCCCATCGCTGTGTGAACCCAGCGGTGCCGGTTTTGGTGCCCTATGGGGGAGGAGGCAGTGGTTAAAACAGGGGGCTGGGAGTCAGGTCTTAGCTCCAGGTGATGTTGCTCCCGGCTGTGCTCTGCCGACCCTGCTGTGAAATGGGGCTGAGAATGTCTCCTCCAGCTGTGAGCCAGGCGGCCTGGCGAATGGAGGCTTTAGACGCACCTTGCGATGCTTGTGTGGTTGTGGCCATGTAAGTGGAGAGGGCTCTCAGAGCTACACGGGATGCGGACGGCGACCTTGTGTGGAATACAGCTGCCTTGGACTCAGAACGTGTGCCGATGTAAACTGACTCGTTTCTTTGTGTAATTCTGGATGTGCACTGACCAGAGGGCTGAGGTGTGCGTACACACACACACACACGCACGCACACAGATGAGCTGTGCTGGGACCACTGGAGGTCTCTTCTCATCTGCAGCCAGAGGCTGGTGGCGACCCCATGATCTGCTGGGAGCTACTGGGGCTCACATTGGGCTGAAGTGGAATAAAAATGGTGCCTAGCTCTCATGCTGGGCCCTGCCCAGGGGTGAGAAGGGAGAACGGTCTAAATCCCTCCATCCTGACATGATTCCAGGAGCTGAGGCCCTAGGCAGGGGCTTGTAGCACCTAGGCCTTCATCCTGTCATGGGCCTCATATAGGGGGAGGATTAGGAGGAACAGGCCAACAGCCACATTGGGTCAGACCAATGGCCCAGTGTCATGTCTCTGACAATGGTCAGTGTCCGATGCTTCTGGCAGGTGGAGGTTTAGGGACACCCAGAGCATGGGATTGTGTCCCTGAGCATCTTGGCTAATAGCCATTGCTGGACCTATCCTCCAGGAACTTCTCTCATTCTTTTTTGAACCCTGTTATGCTTTGGGGCTTCACAATTCCCTTTGTGAGTTTTAAACCTGCTGCCTAATAATTTCCTTGGATCACCCCTGGTTGTTGCAGTGTGTGAAGGGGTAAATAACACTTCCCTAGTCACTTTCCCATGAAGTCACAGCCCTCTATCATAGCCCCCGTAAGTGTCTCTTTTCTAAGCTGAACAGTCCAAGTCTTTGTAATCTGTCGTCATATGGAAGCTTGTCCAGCTCCCTAATCATTTTCATTGCCCTTCTCTGCATCTTTTCCAATTCTTATATATCCTTTTAGAGAATGGGCACCCAGAATTGCATGCCGTATTCAAGGTGCGGCCATACCCTGGCTCTATAGAGAGGCATAATGATATTTTCAGTTTCATTCTCTAGCTCTTTCCTAGTGGTTTCTAACACTCTATTGGCTTTTTCGACAGCCGCTACACATTGAGCGGATGTTTTCAGAGAATTCTCCACGATGACTCCAAGATCCCTTTCTTGTGTAGTAACAGCTAGCTTAGACCCCACCAGTTTGTGTGTGTAGCTGGGATTATGTTTGCCAATGTGCATTACTCTGCACTTGTCACCACTGAATGTCATCTGCCATCTTGTTGCCCAGTCACCCAGTTTCCTGAGATCCTTTTGTATCTCTTTGCAGTCAGCTTTGGCCTTAACTATCTTGAGTAGTTTTGTATTGTCTTCAAATTTTGTCACCTCACTGTTCACCCCCTATTCGCACACCAGGAAATACTCTGTGATGGTGCCACCTGGGAGTCACTTCCCTCAGGGCAGACTGGGAGCTGCATGGCTAGGGACATTTGCCTAACCCATATGGCCAGACCCTGTCTCCCTGCAGTGTTGGGACCCCAGAGAGATGTTTATGAGCCTGCTACTGTGGTGGCTCTTTTAGCTCAGGTGGTAGCAGCTCATCCCAGAGGTCCAGGGTTCAATCCCTGATCCTGACAAGCTACCCGGTTATGCTATATTTAAAACTAGCCTAGAGAGAACAATCCTGCTCTGGGACAATGGACCAGATGGGATCTAGCAGGGCTGTTCCCTCTTTGACACTGTGACTCATTCAGGGTCACCACCGCCCGGCGCAGGAGGCAGGGTGATGGGGCATTGCCCACGCAGGCTGCACCACGGGAGCACCTGAGTCACTGCGTGTATAAGACACCGCCTTATGGGGCAGGAAACCCAGCGGGCGCTAACAGCAGAGCACACGGGGCACCCACCCAGCCCGCTACCCTTGGCCCCAGAGAGGAAGACGCCTGCATGACTGAGATATCCGAGGGAATCCTGAGCACATGCCCAACTTGCCTGGAGAACCTCAGCGGGACGAGGAGGACCCAGGAACACGGGCTGGGGTCTGTCCCCTCCCTGCGGTGCGGCAAGTCAGCTCCTTTGCTGGCTGATGAGGAACCTGCTGCTCCGTGTGTTGCTCATTCTCTGGGGGTAGCAGTCGGGTTCCTTCCCTTTTTTGCTCCTTCGTGGTGCTGGGGGAAAGCTCAAAAAGCAGTTTGGTTTTTCCTCTTTTCAAAAACAGATCAGAAATGGGGGTCTCACCTACCCTGCCATCCCTGGAAGCCTGGGGGTGACTGAGGAGCTGGCAGGACTGACAGCATCACACCCTGTGCAGGGGAAACCTCACTGCCTGGCAGGGGACATGATTATTTGCTGACAAAGTTTTAGAACCTATTTGATCCAATATCTGCTCCCAGTTACACCAGTGTAAATCCTGAGTCACACTATTGCCTTCACTCTAGATTTACACTGGTGTAACTGGGAGCAGAGTTTGGCCCTTTAGCTTCATCCTTTTCATTTTTGCAGATGCCCATTTAACTCAAATGCCTGAGACACAGCGGGGAGAAAAACTCTTTTAGCTAAAGATGCTACACACAGATCCCTGCCCCTTTAATTATTGTCAGGCTTGAGCCAAAGTGCATCCTGCTCAGTGCTGGGGGAGGGTAAGAGCCAGGGTGTGGCCAGGACAGGGTTATCAGAGCCATTTCCCTCCTTTCCAGATCCCCCCTCTCATGAACTGGCCACCTGTGAGCCCCCGGTGATAAAGCCACCAAATTGCACCTGACAGTCCCGGGCCTCCTCATCCGGGAGGGTCCAGCATGGGCTAGGAGCCGGAAATGTTCTGGTGAAGGGCTGGAGAAGTTGTTAGACCAGGCCGCCTTTGCAACGTGCTCTGAAGAGCTTGAGATTATTACGCGGGTGCAGGGATCTGAGGTGACATCCCCTCCTCCCCAAATCCTGTTCTTTCCTGCCCCAAGGAGGCAAGACCCCCATCCCTTGTCTAGAGCCCAGATGGGCCATGGAGAGCCCCCCCTCCCCGCACACACTGGGATTCCTGCCCCAATTCAACTACAGCAACAACAATAATGGACCAGACCGAGGCGCTGCCAACCCACCGGCTTGTCGAAGCGTGTCACATCGGCAGTGACGTCCCTGAGGCTGACGCTGGGGGTCTGCTCAGTTACACCGGTGGTCCCCAGCTTCACATGTGAGAGAAGCCTCATGGGTAAGATCAGGGCCGGGCAGGAAGGGAGGGGTAAATGGGACCAGATCTTCTCTGAAAAATTAGACCTCGCTACATCTCCACTTGTCCCCCTGAGCGCTGCAGTTAGGTCAAGCTGACCCCCAAGGAGATGTTCTCTGGGCTCTTATTGTACATTCCAGGTCTTCCTCTCCTTAATGTCCCAGGCTGAGAACAGGGACAGAGCCCCCACGGGTGTGGGCAGGGGCTGAGCACCCAGCTGGGAGGGGGTGCTGCAGGATACCCCTCTGGTTTAGGGGTGCAGGGCTCTGGCGGAGGATCAGGCTGTAGATGAGACATGGGATTAGGGAGCAGGAGAGTCTGGCTCTGGGTTCAGCAGTGCAGGGAGCTATCCCAGCCCACAGGCAGCCAGGACTAATGGGCAGAGCCAGGGTGGTCAGGAACCAGAGGCAGGAGTCAGAGCTGGAGTCAGTAGCCAGAGGATGTGAAACAAGGCGGGAGGGGAGGGACCGGACCGAGGCAGGGCTCAGCAGGCAGCTACACCACTGCAGGCAGCCCAGGATTCACTGAGATGCTCCCACAACTTCCCGGGCCGCCTCCTTCTTGCTTGATAGCGCCTCGGAGCCAATGGGAGAGGCCGGACGCCACCTCCAATGGGGAGCCCCGTGGGCGGTGCCTCGGGCGCGCGAGGCTCCCGGCGGCGGCCCAGAGCCAGAGCCGTAGCAGGGGCGCGGGGGCGAGTGCACGGGGCGGACGCGCGCGCGGGCTTGGCGGGAAACACGGCTCGGGGCTGCTCCCCCTCCCCCCCCCGCTACAAACAGGCGAAGGGTCCCGTCTCCTCTCCTGCCCCGCCCCCCACGCAAGCCCCGTCACGTGATACCCCCGGCGGCAAGAAGCCGTTGGGAGAGCGGGGCGCGTGGCGAGTGCACGGGGCGGGCGCGTGCGGGCTTGGCGGGAAACAGGCGCTTGGGGCCGGCTGAGGAAGCGGCTGGGCGGGATCGGGGCTGCTCCCCCTCCCCCCGCTACAAACAGGCGAACCCGCCCTGGCCGCTCCCGTCTCCTCTTCTGCCCCACCCCCCCACACAAGCCCCGTCACGTGATTCCCCTGGGCGGCCAGAAGCCGTTGGGAGAGCGGGGCGCCGGGGCGCGTGGCGGGCTCGCCTCCTGCCGCGCGCGGAGCTCCGGGGCCGGGCTGCTGGAGCCACGCTCGGCCAGGGTCCCTGCAGGGTCCCGGCTCGCGGGGCACGTCCGCGGGCCGCGAACAGCCCCAGAGGCCGCTCCGCGGGTCGCTGGTTCCGGCTTCGCCCGGTCTCCGGGGCGGTGCTCGGCCTTGGCCCATAACCCGGCCCTGGTGGTTCCGCGGTTAGGGAGCGGGGGCTGCTGCTGCGGGGCTTGGCGCGCTGCGCAGGGACCCCCGGCGGGCCCTGCCGCTGAGGCGGGAAGAGACGATGAGCCCAGGGGAGCCTTCGGGGGCGGCCGCTGCCTCGGGCTCCCCGCTCACTTCACAACGCCGGTGGCCAGCGATGTCTGCCGGGGGGGGGAAGCTGGGAGCTTGCGGGGGGCGCCCAGCCCCACTCATCTCAGCCTGGCTACTTCAGATGCCCGAGGGCAGGTTACATGTTGCTGCTGCTGGTTGGGATGTCAGAGGAGGGAGCGGCTCATAGGGCGTTCTGCACAATCTGCAGGGAGTGACAGCCCAGATTGGTGCCACTTCTAGTGATGGCTTTTAAGAAAACACCCCCACTTCTTCCCTTGCTCAAAGCGGGGTGGGGGTGGCAATCCAGACTCATAGTGTAGCCTTGCAGCAGTGGGGAAATGGGGGACTCCCCATCTCCCGTGTTTGCATTGTCTCCTAGTGTGATGGGTCCCCAGGGTGCAACCTGGAACTGGGACTGCTATGTCCTCTTAACTCGCCAGCCTGGGCTGTCTGTCACGATGCTTGACTAGTGACAGCAGCAAGCCTCACTCAGCCACCAGCACGCAAGATACACCCAGATAAGTTATATGAATGCTGTGCATGCCACTCATGAACTATACAGAGAGAAATACCAGCAAATGCCCCTGTCTTGCACCCCAGAAATGTACCATTTTACACGGCTCAAGACTGTCTCAGTAATTAGTTCACCAATTCAGCAAAGGATAGTGACATGCACCAGCTAATGTAAGCTGAACAGATTCCTCAACCATTTTAGGCAAACTCACTGGTAAAGATAAAACATTCAAATAAGTTTGTCAGCTACAGAAAGATAGACTTTAAATGATTCTACATGGTAGGCGTATAGGACAAAGATGGTAACAGAAGAAATAAAAGCAAAAATTCAGTCTGAATTCTAAACTTCATCAGACTAAGCAAGATTTGAATCAAACAACTTTTCTCACCGCATTGGATGGTGCAGTCATATAGTTCTTAATACACAGGATGAATTTCCTTCTCAGCCTGGGACCAATCTCCTTAGTTTGAAGTCTTTGTCTTTCCAGCGATCTTGTTGTTGGTCAGTTGCTCACAGTGGTCACTTAATGCCTTTGGGTATGGGTCACCTCTTTTGTTGTCACTGGCGAGCAAGCAGTCAGCATCTCCCAAACTCTCAATATATTTCAACAACAACAATATAGCAAAATCTCATAACTTCATTCACAATAACATACATCATTTGACAGAACAATGAATTTCAGCAGATCATGACCTTTCATATGGACCCTTACAAGGCATGCCTTGTATGGAATCTCATAACCATATACACTTGATGACTATGGGGGTTACAGTGCCCTACTTTGAGGTACAGTGCATCACACCTAGCTTCTTGGAGAAGGTAGCTGTGGTGGCTCAGGCCCTTTTTTTCTTCCCAGCTGGCCATAGTGGTAGGGAAAGCAGCGGCTGGGGTAGTAACTGACAATAATATGACCTGGTCTGCTCTGGTGGTGGATGTTGGTATGTGTGCAGCATTTTGGAGCAAGCAGGAGCGAGCCTCCCAGCCCAGAATGATACACTCGGGCAAGCAGGACTGATGGTTCTGCTCTAGAAATAGCTGTATAGACAACACTGTGAAACAAACTGTTGCTTTCTCCATACAATGATTTACTCTGAGTTAATACAATCAAATCACTTCCACACCCACCAGTTGCAGCAAACTGCTTGCAAAAACTACCATGAAGATTTTTCTCTTCAGGAGAAGCCATTCTAAGCAACAATCCATCTTTTTCTTGCTTTACAGAAGCATTGCTCTGTGGAGCCACAACAAACTCCCTCTGTGTTTTACTTACATCCAGAATCACCTCTGGCACGTTAAGAGGATTTTCACATAACCCCCTTTAAGGCAAGCTGCTAAAATCCATGTGTGACGGGTTCGGTCACAGAAACCCCCTTAAGACTGTCACTAGATGTGCTGGGATACCAGCGAGAACAAACCCCCCTGCCAGAGAAGGCTTCCCTCCACGCTTGTCTTGCTGAGTAAGACTGACTCCAGTCAATTACAGTCTTGCTGACTCCAGTCAATTACAGCACAGACCAAGCGGTTGGGCCACACCCCCCTGCAGTGCACAGAAACTGAGATCCACTCAGCTCAGGGGCTTCTTAGTTAACAGAGACTTTCCCAGCACCCAGTATTCAGCCTTTCTGGGAGCCTAAACCCAAAATGAATTCATTTTACTCTGTATAAAGCTTATACAGGGTAAACTCATAAATTGTCCGCCCTCTATAACACCGATAGAGAGATGTGCATAACGGTTTGCTCCCCCAGGTGTTAGTCACTAACTCTGGGTTCAAGAATAAGCAAAAAGTGATTTATTAAGTATAAAAAGTAGGATTTAAGTGGTTCCAAGTAATAACAGACAGAACAAAGTCAGTTACTGAGCAAAATGAAACAAAACATGCAAGTTTAAGCCTAATACATTAAGAAACTGCATACAGGTAAATCTCACTCTTAGAGATGTCCAATAAGCTTCTTTCACAGACTGGACTCCTTCCTAGTTTGGGTCCAGCAAATCACTCACACCTCGGTAGTTCCTGTCCTTTGTTCCAATCCCTTTCAGGCATCTCTTCGGGGGTGGAGAGGCCATCTCTTAAGCCAGCTGAAGACAAAATGGAGAGGCTTCCAGGGCCTTTTATTCTTTCTTGTGGGCAGAAACCCCTTTGTTCTCCTGTGCAAAGTCGCAGCAACAAGATGGAGTTTGTAGCCAGTTGGACAAGTCATACATCCATGAATGATTCAGCTTTTTGCAGGCTGACGCCATTGTTTCCATGTTAGTTTGAATGTTCCCAGGAAAGCTCAGATGTGGATTGGCGTCTCCCAAAGTCCATTGTCAGTTAAGTGTTTCTTGATTGGGCAATTACTGAGAATAGTCCTTTCTCAAGAAGCTGACCAAATGCTTCACTGAGGCTACTTAGAATCAAACATATTGAGATACAAGTACATAGCCAATATTCATAACTTCAAAACAAAAATGACAGACAGCATAATCATAACTAGGAAACGACAACCTTTCCATAGACACCCCACTTGACCTCCTCTGTACAAGACCTGGTGCAATCATAGGACCTGGTTGCAACAATGATCTATACAGTCGCAGTTCATGTCAATAATGTCACACCATGGTTAAAGGGTTAGAAGCACTCTTTCCCTCTGCAGGGTTCCTCACTGGCAATATGCAGGTTACCACACACAAGAACCACCTGTGGGACCACTGACACATCCTGATCCAGCTTGAGCTGAGAGCCACCTTCTGTTTGCTCCACAGACAAAGGACTCAAGGTGTACACTCCTTCTCCAGCAGGAACGCTGCTATTTGCAACAGGCAAACAATTTGAGATTTTCTTTCCCTTCTCCCAGCACACATGGCTGTTCATAGACAAATACTGGGAGAGTGGGGCTGCTTCCTTAACAGGCAGGTTGCCATTCCCCACAGGTGAACAACTGGAGACATTTTCTCCCTCAACAGATACACTGCTGGTTTCCACAAGCTGTGGTCATCACACTAAGCTACTTTAAGCAAAACATTTCTACTTTTTGTTCAGGCTCACTTTTACAAACGTCACTTGCCAGCAATCCATCCCCCACCAAAAATCTACCCTTCCCTTCCTCAGTTAGGGCTTTAACCTGGTTAAACACAGAAAGGTGCTTAGTGTCACCCCTCTCCCCCTTCACAAATCTCCCAGTTAGTTACAGATAACAGAAGATTCACATTCATACTCTCTCTGGGACTGGGTTATGACATTACCCTGATTAATAATGACATGACAAATATGTGTAAACCACTTTGTTATGAATGGAACAGAATCGATCTTCATCTCTGCTGTAGAGAGGAGCTGGGCTTCTAGGCTTACACAGTTTCTGCTGTTCTTTCATCATTTTGATTTACAGTTTAAATCTGGGAAGTTCTGTCTCAGCTTGCAGCAGCTCCTTTCACCTCCTGTGAGATTCTTTGTCTCTCTCTTCAGTTCGCTTGGTTCTCTCCTCAGCTTCTTTTTCCAGCTGGGCCAAAACTTGCTTCTCTTGCATTCGAAGTTCTGCCAAACTCTCACACTGATGACACTGGCTCTCTTTCAGGGCTTTGCCTTTTTGATTGGGGATCACAGACATTGTGAATAACTTTAACCTTTAACACTGTCAGGATCAAATTTCAAATTTGGAATAGCATGGAGTTCTAATCCAAACCTGAACGATCTGCTTCTGTGGATGCTGCCCAAACTATGCCATTGTGATCCCTAGTGCCAGGGGGAAGCTCTCACTTGAAATGCCAATGTCAGGGCAGGCTGCAAAAGGGAGAGCAGATTCTCCCAAAGACTGGTGGTTAACACTGATGTTAAACTCTCCAACCAGTCACAAACTGTGCTTCTGATCCCCCACACTGGGTATGAAAAGAAACAAACAAGGGAAAGAAAGAAAGAAATCACACAGCCCCCATTATTGCATTCCAGTTCTCTGGCTCCCGATCAGCATCTAGGCCCAGTACAGTCAGAAGTGAATTAAAAAATTCTGCTCACATATACAAAATGTTCTTCTGACCCCGAAGGGTCATCCATGTTACCAGGTCAGTGTAGGTTTGGATCCTACCCAAAAGACCACGCTGCCAGCCAATCCTTTAGCATCTAAAAGTAAAGGTTTATTATAAAGAACAAAGAAAGAACGAGAAGAGGGATGTTAAATGGTAAAGCCGTCACATACATAAATAGACTTCAAAGTCCATAGATCAGGTTCCTAGCAGTATTGCTGAGGTTGCTGGCTTGAAAGTCCCTCTAGAACAGTAAAAAGCAACAATACCTCTAGAACAGTGGTTCTCAAACTATTTTTTTTCCACGGACCACTTGAAAGTTGCTGAGGTTCTCGACAGACCACTTAATGATCTTTCCAAATGTTGTTTGTACTGTTAGCTAACTATTATAAAATGCTTTGGATAAAAGTGCTATATATATATATATATAAACCCACCTTAATAATAATTAATTTGTTTTGTTCTACAAATAAAAGCACACAACTCATTAAAATATCAGTAGTCTTACCTTTCTAATGCGATGGATGTGTGGACCCGTGAATGGAGCTCGGTCTGTGGACCACAGTTTGAGAACCTCTGCTCTAGAAAACATCCACAGCTTGGATGAGTCATTCAGAGCTTCAGTTTGTAGAAAAGTTACTCCAGAGGTAAGAAGCCAGGATGGGCAGGGATGAAACACCACATTCTGCATGTCCCTAGCCTTTGTTTGCCAGAAGCTGAGAGTGGACAACAGGGGATGAATCACCTGATGATTGTCTGTTTTGTTCATTCCCTCTGAAGCACCTGGCATTGACTACTTTTGGAAGACAGGACACTGGGCTAGATGGACCATTGGTCTGACCCAGTATGGACATTCTGATGTTCTTATATCTAACCCAGATGTATCTGTCCCCCACTGTAACCCACTAGACCCCACTTCCCTCCCAGAGATGGGATAGACTCCAGGAGTCCTGATTGGGTCTCCCTCTCTGCAGAGTTAGTAACAAAGTAAGAATATACATTACAATTTTAACCAGTGTCCCTTAAGTGACTTGCCACAAGATGTCAGAACACTTTAGTATTAGTGCTCAGTGGGTCTAATATTTATTTCATTTTCTTTCCTTAGATAGGAATTAGATACAGCACTCCTGGCAGCTAATTGTTAAGTTATTTGCCAAAAAACTAGAGTTTTCAGGTGCCTAAGTAGTCCATGGAATCATGGATAAATTGTCCCCCCCCCTCAAAATAAAAATCTGAAATGGTGCCCTGTCAGGGTTCCTTCCCCACTCTGAACTTTAGGGTACAGATGTGGGGACCTGCATGAGAACCTCTAAACTGAATTACCAGCTTAGATCTGCTTTTGCTGCCACCATCTAAATAGTTTGAGTGATTTGGGAAACGCTGTCTTCCCCCGCAAAACCTTTTCCTCCCTGGGTAGCCTTTAGAGACTTCTTAACCAATTTCCTGGTGAACACCAATCCAAACCCTTGGATCTTAACACAAGGAGAATTTAACCATCCCCCCTCCTTTCCCCCACCAATTCCTGGTGAGTCCAGATCAATCCCCTTGGATCTTAAAACAAGGAAAAATCAATCAGGTTCTTAAAAAGAAGGCTTTTAATTAAAGAAAGAAAGGTAAAAATCATCTCTGTAAAATCAGGATGGAAAATAACTTTACAGGGTAATCAGATTCAAAGAGCCCAGAGGAACCCCCTCTAGCCTTAAGTTCAAAGTTACAGCAAACAGAGGTAACCCCTCTAGCAAAAGGAACATTTACAAGTTGAGAAAACAAAGATAAACCTAACACGCCTTGCCTGGCTGTTCTTTACAAGTTTGAAATATGAGAGACTTGTTCAGAAGATTTGGGGAGGATGGATTGATGTCTGGTCCCTCTTAGTTCCAAGAGCGAACAACCACCAAAACAAAGAGCACAAACAAAAGCCTCCCCCCACCAAGATTTGAAAGTATCTTGTCCCCTTATTGGTCCTTTGGGTCAGATGTCAGCCAGGTTACCTGAGCTTCTTAACCCTTTACAGGTAAAAAGATTTTGGTGTCTCTGGCCAGGAGGGATTTTATCAGTATTGTACACAGGAGGGCTGTTACCTTGCCCTTTATACTTATGACATGCTCCTAAGTCCACAGTACCCTGTCGTGCTCCCCCCAAGAGCCTCATTAACAGGCAACTCTGCAAGTAACCCCCATGCCTCTCTATTTCCTTGGCCACATGTATTGTGTTCTTTTTCTGGTGGCTAGTCCAGAAATAGAGGACAAGAGCTCACTACTGCTACCCCCTGAGGGATTTGTTGGGTCGAGATCAGCTGCTAGAAGCATGCAATAGCAACAGAATCTGCAACTTCAAGCTCCTAGAGCGACCTCTTACCTTTAGAGACCTGCCCTTTCATCATACACAGCTGTTTTAAAGTTTAGTGTGATAGGAAAGAGACCCATTTTAAACCCTTCTTCACCACACGAGACAAAGCCCACAGTATTCATCATTAACTATTTATTTCTACTCTCCTGGCTCCCAAACTGCTTTTCCTCCCTATAGCTGCCAGCCACCTTCGAGTTCTCCCTCTTCTCTCCCCGGCTGTGCTCACTTGATTGCAGCAGTTCAGCTGATGGTCCACTTCTGCTCTTTCACTTCCATTCTTCACTTCTTTGGGTGGCTGCATTTGCCACTGAGCAGCCTGATGGAAATACCTGCGTCCTCTGTCTAGGCACATAGGCCCAGCAGCTAAAGCCAAAGCCCTAGTGAGAGCAGTGGGAGGTTAGTCTGGACTGTCAGGAGTGGCGGCTTGGCCAATGGGGACTCCAGGCATTGCAGCTGCTGCCACCTACATGGTGAATCCTCCAACCCATCACCAAACGGCTCTTCCGCATTCTGCAAGCTGGCCTCACTGGCTGACCATCGAGGAGAACAGAAACCTTTTTTTAAAGCAGGAGAGTCTCTTCAATGCTGCACTCTTTGCACGGCGCCCAGAGGGTCACAGTGAAACATGACTGGGCAGCCCCTAGGAGTCTCTCCAGGAGCTCCCTGCTCAGTCACTTGGCACCCACTAGCAGTGGCCTCTGATAGTGCCATTGCAGAGGCAGGCTCAGCAGACGGTCCCTTCTATGGCTTCCTGATTAGGAGGGAGTTAGCTCTTGTCATTTAAGGCCTGGCTGTCAGAGTCAGGGCTCCTGGGTTCTCAGACTTTGGAAGTGGGTGTGGTCTAGTGGTTGGAGCTTGTCTGGTCTCAGTACTGTGCTTCCGTCCTGCCTCTGTCAGTGATGCTGTGGATGACGTTAACCAGTCTCTTTCCATTCCTGTGCCCCAGCTAACAGGAATAATACTGACCCGCCTCAGAGGGGCTGGCAGGGATCACCACTGTCATGACTCAAGTTGTTTCAAGGGCATTGTTGAGTTGTGTTCTTGGTAGCGAAGGGTCATATTCAGTCCCCATGGAGTCTCTATGTGGCCATGGTTTTACTCACCTGGCATTAGAGACGGTTTAGCCCATTCCTGGCCATGCATGGTGCATCTGCTCTGGCCCTCTCTGGCACACAGCTCCATCACACACAAAGACATGACCCACCAAGGACAATCCATCAGCTCCAGGATGCATGGTGAGCCCTAATCAGACCATAGAAAGACAGGGTGGTGTCCTCCAGTGGAAACTGCTGGAGCTCCAGCCTCTGCCCCCACCTACACCCGCATACCAAGGGCTTCAAAAGGGTTGCTGATCCCCGGCAAAGAAAGTAGCTCAGCTGAGGCCAGGGTGGGTGGAATTCCTGCCAGGACTGATTCCAAGAGAAGAGGACAGTTCTCCTTTGCTCTAGGGAGATTGCCATAGGAAAAGCAGCTGGGATGGGGGCAGTACAAGCACTACCCCTCAGCCCTTGACTAGCAGGCAACCAGGACTCTGGGAGCTCAGGGACTGGCATGTCTTGCTAGCAGCCCCCCCCATTCGTTCGTTCCCCCCCGCTCCCCCGGGTGCTGGGCCTCAGGCCTAGGAAACATTAAGCCCCTGCACAGCTGGAATGGGGAGGGGTTGGTTTCCATGGAGCTGGGGGAATTTATGCTGGGCTGTGGCTCTGCCAAGGTTAGTGGGGTGCTCCAGAGAGTTCAGGCTCAGCCGGAGCTGTAGGCTGTCCCCCAGGTCTCCTGGCCGCCTATCTGTGGGTGCGCACCTTGGGGGCAGGCCTGCCCCTCACCCTGGTGCTGGGGCTGATGTTCCTCTCTCTCCTCCGCCCCCACCCCCCAACAGGACGTCAGCCTTCACTTTGTGCTGTGGGGCTGCCTACACGTCTACCAGCGCATGATTGACAAGGCGGAGAATGTGTGCCTCTTTCTGCCGCAGCCTGGGGAGATGGTGGGCCAGCTGGCTGTGCTGACCGGGAATTTCCCCAAAGTCACATCAGAATTTTGCTGGCAAGCATAGGGCCTGGAGAGAACAAATGAAAGAGTTTCTGTTATAAACCTCGTCTACCGTAGTCGAGGCAAGCAGCTTCTTCTCCTTCCTGATGCTTTTTCTCAGCCAGTTCCCTAAGGCATCTGCAGAGAGGCTTCAAAGTACCCGTGTACTGAGCTGGCACCACATACTCTAGAAGCCTTGGCCATAACACCTGCAGAAAAGAGCGAGACTGTTCAGTACTTAGCTATTTCCATTCCCCCACCTCCAGTATCCTGCTGTCTGAATCCCTCCCTGTCATGTAGTTTCTCCTTTTATTCATCACTGACCCTTCCCTGCAGGAGAGAGCCTGATCTTCACCATCAAGGCCAACCGTGACTGTATCTTCCTCAAGATCTCCACGTTGGACTTCTACGAGTTGGTGTCCCCCTTCCCCTCCACATCCTGTGGGCAGGATCTCCCCACCTCCCACCCCACTTCCATCTAGGCTGGTGGCCTGGGTCAGATTAGGGCCAGTGCCCCCTAGAGGGGAAAGGCACCGTGTCCCATTCCCCACCCCCATAAGCCAGCCAGTCCCCTGCCCTGGGCTGGATTGGAGCTGCCTCCCCCTAGATGGGGAAAGGCCCCATGTCCCAGTCCTCCAATCGTGCACCTGTTGCATGGGCCTGGATTCTCCTGCCCTGGGCTGTGATCTGTCCTGGTGCCATGTTTTCTTGGCTGGCTCTGTTCCAGAGGAAGTGGGTGACTCAGGGAGGGGGCGGCTGCAGTCAGCAGCGCACTGGCAGCAACGGGGCCACCTGTGCACTGACGAGCTGCCCACTCTCTCCCCAGGATCATGCGGGAACAGCCCAGTGTGGTGCTGAGTGTTGCCCATACTGTGGCCGCCCGCATGTCCCCATTCGTGCACCAGATGGACTTTGCCATCGACTGGATGGCAGTGGAGGCCAAACGGGCCTTGTAGAGGAGAGTGAGGCCTGTGCTGGGGGGGTGCTTGGAGACCCTGGCTGGGGAAAAGACGGTTACTCACCGTTGTAACTGTTGTTCTTCGAGATGTGTTGCTCATATCCATTCCATTAGGTGTGTGCGCGCCGCGTGCACGATCGTCGGAAGATTTTTACCCTAGCAACACCGGCGGGTCGGCTGTGGAGCCCCCTAGAGTGGCGCCTTCATGGCGCTGAATATATACCCCAGCCGACCCGGCGCCCCCTCAGTTCCTTCTTGCCGGCTACTCCGACAGTGGGGACGGGGGGCGGGTTTGGAATGGATATGAGCAACACATCTCGAAGAACAACAGTTACAACGGTGAGTAACCGTCTTTTCTTCTTCGAGTGCTTGCTCATATCCATTCCATTAGGTGACTCCCAAGCCCAACTTAGGTGGTGGGGTCGGAGTGAGACATTGCTGTGTGCAAAACCGCTGATCCGAAGGCGGCATCGTCCCTGGACTGCTGCACTAGTGCATAGTGTTCTGTAAACGTGTGGACTGACGACCAAACCGCAGCTCTACAAATGTCCTGGATTGGAACTTGCGCCAGGAAAGCCGTCGAGGAAGCTTGGGCCCTCGTGGAGTGAGCGGTGAGGTGTGGTACTGAGACACCTGCCAGGTCGTAGCAAGTCCGGATGCAAGACGTAATCCAGGAGGATAGGCGTTGTGATGAGACCGGTGAGCCTTTCAATCGGTCGGCCACTGCAACGAAGAGTTGCGTCGTCTTTCTAAAGTGCCTTGTGCGGTCAATATAGAAGGCCAGGGCCCTGCGTACGTCCAGAGAATGCAAACGTTGATCCTGGCGAGTAGCATGTGGTTTAGGATGAAAGACCGGGAGAAATATATCCTGGTTGATATGAAAAGGAGAAACCACCTTAGGGAGAAAGGCAGGATGTGGACGAAGCTGCACTTTATCCTTATGGAAAACTGTGTAAGGGGGCTCGGATGTAAGCGCCCTGAGTTCAGAAACGCGCCTTGCTGAGGTGATGGCTACGAGGAAGGCTGTCTTCCAGGATAGGTACAGAAGTGAACAGGTGGCCAGTGGCTCGAATGGAGGACCTGTGAGCTTGGAGAGAACCAGGTTGAGGTCCCACGTCGGAACGGGCTGACGTTGTTGTGGGTACATCCGGTCTAAGCCCTTGAGGAATCTAACGACCATCGGGTTAGAGAATACCGAGGACGCGAGTTCCCCTGGGTGAAAGGCCGATATAGCGGCCAGGTGAACTCTAATTGAAGATATCGCCAACCCTTGCTGTTTTAGGGAGAGGAGATATTCCAAAATGAGAGGGATAGGTGCCTGTAACGGGGACGTGGCTCGTTGTTCGCACCAACAGGAGAACCGCTTCCACTTGGCCAAGTATGTGGTCCGTGTTGAGGGCTTCCTACTGCTCAGCAGAATCTGTTGGACAGAGTGTGAGCACTGCTGCTCTGCCTGGGTGAACCATGGAGCAGCCACGCCGTGAGGTGGAGTGATTGCAGGTCGGGGTGACGCAGTCGACCGTGGTCCTGAGAGATGAGATCCGGGCATAATGGAAGCGGGATCGGTGTCCGAACCGAGAGTTCCAACAGCGTGGTGTACCAATGTTGTCTCGGCCACGCTGGGGCGATCAGAATCACCTGTGCCTGGTCTCTGCGCAATTTGAGCAGTACCTTGTGGACAGAGGAAACGGAGGGAAGGCATAAAACAGGTGGTCCTTCCAGGGAAGGAGAAACGCATCCGAGAGGGAGCCCGGAGCTCGACCTTGCAGGGAGCAGAACACGTGGCACTTCCTGTTGTCTCGAGATGCAAACAGGTCTATCTGGGGAAACCCCCACTTCTGGAAAACGGAATGTATGATGTCCGGACGGATAGACCACTCGTGTGTTTGAAAGGACCTGCTGAGTCGGTCCGCTAAAGTGTTCTGGACTCCAGGGAGGAACGATGCCGTGAGAAGGATTGAGTGGGCGATGCAGAAGTCCCACAGGCGAATGGCCTCTTGGCATAGAATTGATGAACGTGCTCCTCCCTGCTTGTTGATGTAAAACATGGCCGTGGTGTTGTCGATGAGAACTAACACACAACGACCACGCAGGAGATTGAGAAATGCCTGGCACGCCAGGCGCACCGCCATCAGTTCCCGAACATTGATGTGCAGGGCTAGCTGGGGTGCAGTCCACAGGCCCTGGGTATGGTGCTCGTTGAGATGGGCGCCCCAACCCAGAGATGAAGCGTCTGTGACCAGGTGCAGAGAGGGTTGTGGGGCGTGAAACGGCATCCCTTCGCAAACCACATTGTGATCTAGCCACCATGTGAGGGAGGTCAGGACCGAGTTCGGGACTGTGACCACCATATTCAGGCTGTCCCGATGTGGGCGGTATATTGATGATACCCAGGTCTGGAGTGGGCGAAGCCGAAGTCTGGCATGCCTGGTTACGTACGTGCAGGAAGCCATGTGACCCAGCAGGGTAAGGCACGACCTCACCGTGGTAGTTGGGAAGGCCTTGAGTCCTTGAATGAGGCTCGTGATGGTGCAAAAGCGATTGTCTGGCAGGATGGCTTGTGCGCGTCTGGAGTCTAGAACCGCGCCGATGAATTCTATTCTCTGGGTAGGTTCTAGAGAGGATTTGTCCTTGTTGAGTAGGATACCCAACTTGTTGAATGTGTGCACTATTATGTGGACGTGAACTCGAACTTGTTCTTTGGTGCGACCGCGCACTAGCCAGTCGTCTAGGTACGGGAACACCTGTATCCCTTGCCGACGAAGGTACGCTGCCACGACAGCCATACATTTCGTGAACACCCGTGGGGCCGAGGATAGGCCGAAGGGAAGGACTGCAAATTGGTAGTGCACCCTGTTTACCACGAATCGCAGGAAGCGTCTGTGAGGTGGGTAAATTGAGATGTGAAAGTATGCGTCTTTCATGTCGAGGGCGGCGAACCAGTCTCCAGGATCGAGGGAAGGAATAATGGCCCCCAGAGAGACCATGCGGAACTTCAACTTTACTACGAATTTGTTGAGTCCGCGCAAGTCCAAGATGGGTCGCAGACCTCCTTTGGACTTGGGAATGAGGAAGTAACGGGAATAGAATCCCCTGCCCCTTAACTCCACTGGAACCTCCTCTATGGCCCCCATAGCAAGGAGCGTGGAAACTTCCTGTATAAGAAGTTGCTCGTGAGAAGGGTCCCTGAAGAGGGACGGGGAAGGGGGGGAGGAGGGGGGAATTGAAGAAAACTGGATAGCATATCCCCTGTCCACCGTGCGAAGGACCCAACGGTCCGAGGTTATAAGGGACCAGGCACGGTGGAAATGGGAAAGGCGATCCCGAAAGGAGGGGGCTGGATCCTGGGGGATGACTGGGGCGCCGTCCTCGACCGCACCTTCAAAAGTTCTGCCTGGGGCCTGAAGGTGGTCTAGGTGGCCCCTGGTTCTGGCCGGGTTGAGGGCCGGTCCACCTTCTTCTACCACCTCGCCCTCTCCTCCGGGCCGAGTCCTGTCTCTGACGAGGCGGGGGGGGGTAGAAGCGCTGAGGCTGCGGCCTAAATGGCCTGCGCTGAGGGCCCACGACATGCATCCCGAGGGAGCGCATGATTGTTCTCGAGTCCTTGAGGCTCTGCAGGCGAGAGTCCGTCTTATCTGAGAACAATCCATGACCCTCAAAGGGCAGATCTTGTAGGGTTTGCTGCAGCTCCGGAGGCAAACCCGAAACCTGAAGCCAGGAGATCCTGCGCATAGCGATACCCGAAGCCAGGGTCCTCGCAGCTGAGTCTGCAATGTCCAAGGAGGCCTGCAAGGAGGTCCGAGCCACCTTCTTGCCCTCCTCTACCATGGCTCCAAACTCTTCCCTGGACTCTTGGGGAATCAACTCCTTAAACTTCCCCATAGAGTTCCAGGAGTTGAAATTGTAGCGGCTCAGTAGCGCCTGTTGGTTCGCCGCTCTAAGTTGTAGCCCTCCGGCTGAGTAAACCTTACGGCCAAACAGATCGAGCCGCTTAGCCTCTTTTGATTTAGGCGCTGCAGCCTGCTGGCCGTGGCGCTCTCGTGCATTCACTGATTCCACCACCAGTGAACACGGTTGGGGGTGGGTATACAAGTACCCATAGTCCTTAGACGGGACAAAGTATTTCCTTTCCACCCCTCTCGCTGTGGGTGGAATAGAGGCAGGAGTTTGCCATATCGTATCCGCATTCGTTTGGATCGTGCGGATCAGGGGTAACGCCACCCTCGATGGGGCATCCGCTCCAAGGATATTCACGATCGGGTCGTGCACCTCCACTATCTCCTCCGCCTGCAGGTCCATATTACGGGCCATCCTACGCAGGAGATCCTGGTGAGCCCGAAGATCTATCGGAGGGGGACCCGTACATGAAGTGCCCGCCACTGCCTCATCCGGAGAGGAGGAGGAGGATGCCTCTGGTGGTACTGGATCCAAGGGGGGGTCCTGATCCCCCTGCTCTTGGGCCGGAGCATCACCTGCACTTGGGTCCATGGTGTCGGGTGGCGTGGACACGGAAGCCTCCATGCCTCCTGGCGGAGGGCGAGAGATGGTGGATTCTGGGGCCCTTCTGACCGAGTGACCCGAGCGAGAGGTCGATGGTATTGGAGCCCCTTGCTCCTGGTGGTACGCCCACGGGGTCCAAAACGACCAGCGAGATGGTCCATGAGAGTGGTCCTCTGCCATCTCCTGCCAATGGCCCAAGTTTTGTTCCTCGGCTTGCCCTTGAGGGGGGTATGCCGATCTCGACAGGTCCTCCGAGGAGCGAGACACCGATCTTGACGGCCATGGCGGTGCCGAGAGAGATGAAACGATCCCCGTGGGCTGTGGTGCCGCACGGTGCCGGTCTGGAGATGACCTATCTCTGCGCGGTGCCGGCGATCGGTGCCGGGACCGCGACCGGTGCCGATGACCTCGTCGGTGCCGGGAGTCGGACCTGGACCTCGACGAGGACCTGGAGTATGCCCGGTGCCGGGAGCGGCCCCTCGACGTCGAGCGTCGACCGTAGCGGTGCCGAGAACTACGTCTCGACGTTGATCGGTGCCGACGATCATATCGGTGCCGAGACGTAGAGCGGTGCCGCGAAGAAGATCTTGGCCGCGAGTACGACCGGTGCCGAGACGATATTCGGTGCCGGGACTGCGAGCGGCGTGGGGACCTGCTTCGGGACCTGGATCGGTGCCGAGGTTCCAGCCCTTGTGATGGAGGGCGCATCAAGGCAGGTTTCCCCCTCGACTGGACCGGGCGAGTCAACGGTGCAGTCGGTGCCGGTGGTTGAGGCGGTGCCGGCTCCGTGAGAGCTATTAAGTCTCTCGCCGCCTCGAAGGTCTCTGGAGTCGACGGGAGACACTGTATCACCGCCGGCCTCGGTGGAGACGCTATTTGCACCGGACTCAACGGCCTCGGTGCCGGAGTCGACGGTGCTGGAGGCACCTGTTTCCGTTGCTCCACCGGCGGACGCGGCTCTACCCCCGGCACTGGGGGAGCCGGCGTCTTCGGCACGGATGTCCCCGTCTTATGGGCTTTTTTATGCCCCGGGGATACTGATCGGCGCCGAGGCACTCGCTGTGCTTGCGGTGCCGACGAGGTCCGGTGCCGGGGAGGCTTGTCTGACGCCACTCGCGTGGTCGTCATAGCCGGTGCCGCTGGGGCACTGCGCACCGAGGTGCTAGGCGCCGTGGCCTGGCCCGTAGAAGGAGTGTCCGGGCTAAGTGCCGCCTCCATCAGGAGTTGCCTGAGCCGAAAGTCCCGCTCCTTCTTGGTCCTTGGTTTGAAGGCCTTACAGATCTTGCACTTATCTGTTTGGTGGGACTCTCCCAGGCACTTCAGACAGGAGTCGTGTGGGTCGCTCGTGGGCATAGGCTTAGCGCAGGAGGCGCACTGCTTGAAGCCGGGAGCGTTGGGCATGAGCCCGGCCCCGCGGCCGGGGGAGAAAGGGGGAGACGACCCCCTTAATCCCCTGGACTACTTAGAACAACTTTAAAACTACTTAACTAATTTACTACAAACACTAGAACTATAACTATAACTATAACTGTGATACAACGAAATACGCTAGGGAGAGTGGAGGACAGCTATGCCGCGCTCCACAGTTCCAACGACCGTCAGGGGCGGTAAGAAGGAACTGAGGGGGCGCCGGGTCGGCTGGGGTATATATTCAGCGCCATGAAGGCGCCACTCTAGGGGGCTCCACAGCCGACCCGCCGGTGTTGCTAGGGTAAAAATCTTCCGACGATCGTGCACGCGGCGCGCACACACCTAATGGAATGGATATGAGCAAGCACTCGAAGAAGAACCCCAGCTTCTCCGCCTAGCCCAGGGCACAGCTGGGACCAACTCTCCCTGCTGTGTTTAACCCCTTCCACGCCAGGGTAATGGGCACCCCTGTTACTCTCAGCCTCGTCCAGGCCCTTCCTGCAGCAAAAATGACTCAGGCATCCCAGCGCTCTGGGCGGGCGCTGTCCAGGCCAGCAGCCGTGCTGTTTCCAGAGGGGCCCGGCAAACCTGACCAGCTGCCTCTGACCCCTCCATGGGACTCAGGTTTTCACCTGGGCTGACCTGACTTCAACCCCTTCCTGGCTGCAGGTGTTGGATTGAGAGCAGCCCGGGTGCTCTGGGGATGGGGGCATCCCAGCCCAGGGTGGGTGCCAGCTGGGGCTGTCAGACTCGCCGCTCATTGCATGTGCTCTACCAGCCTACTTGAAGAAGGAAGTAGAGCTCCATGTGAACACACAAGTGACACAAGCAGCACATTGATAGAATTACAGACCCCCCTCCCCCAGAAGAGTAACCCTAATCAATGAGCCTACCCAAAAGTAACGGGCATATCTGGTAACAGCATGCAAAAAGCCTTTTTCCTTCCTCAGGAAAGTTGGATCCCATGATGGTTAATGCTGCTGGGAGATTGCTTTAGGTGAAAAAACGCTGTAATAATTGATTTTAGCCTGTTAATGTTACATTTAGACTCTAAGAAGCATGTTATGATTTTCATTTTATATGTAACCAGTTCTGTGTCCATTATATTGACTCAGTACCTCTTAAATCTTAAAAAAAAGAACAGGAGGACTTGTGGCACCTTAGAGACTAACAAATTTATTAGAGCATAAGCTTTCGTGATCGTTCCCCTTTATTTGACATTGGTGAGGCCTCATCTGGAATACTGTGTCCAGTTTTGGGCCCCACACTACAAGAAGGATGTGGAAAAATTGGAAAGAGTCCAGCGGAGGGCAACAAAAATGATTAGGGGTCTGGAGCATATGACTTATGAGGAGAGGCTGAGAGAACTGGGATTGTTTAGTCTCCAGAAGAGAAGAATGAGGGGGGATTTGATAGCAGCCTTCAACTACCTGAAGGGGGGTTCCAAAGAGGATGGAGCTCGGCTGTTCTCAGTGGTGGCAGATGACAGAACAAGGAGCAATGGTCTCAAGTTGCGGTGGGGGAAGTCCAGGTTGGATATCAGGAAAAACTATTTCACTAGGAGGGTGGTGAAACACTGGAATGCGTTACCTAGGGAGGTGGTGGAGTCTCCTTCCTTGGAGGTTTTTAAGGCCCGGCTTGACAAAGCCCTGGCTGGGATGATTTAGCTGGGAATTGGTCCTGCTTTGAGCAGGGGGTTGGACTAGATGACCTCTTGAGGTCCCTTCCAACTCTGATATTCTATGATTCTATGATTCTACGAAAAGCTTAAAAGTCCACGAAAGCTTATGCTCTAATAAATTTGTTAGTCTCTAAGGTGCCACAAGTCCTCCTGTTCTTCTTTTTGCGGATACAGACTAACACGGCTGCTACTCTGAAATCTTAATCTTTGATAATAAATTTAGGATTGTTCCACTATACATATATCTCATTGCTGCGATGTTATAAAAGGTCTGATCCTGAACTGTACCAATAAGCTGTTTGGATTCTGTTCCCTGGTAATTTCTGTGAGTGTCCTGTGACAGTAACCCGATGCTACTGGGGGACACTTTCAGAGGGGCTTGGGGGCTGTGGTGCAACTACTGTTACCGTTCAAGGCAGAGCAAGGGCTGGCAGAGCCCTGTGGAGATTGGTAGGATGGCTAACAGACCGGTGATGTTATGCTTGACTAGATATCAGCTCCCTGAGAAAATCTTCCTCTCGCCAGATGGGTAACAAGGTGACTCAGAGCCTGGGCACCCCAAGAAAGCTGCACACATACCCCTGTAACCTGCTTTCCCTCCTCCAGGGGCCTCTTTATCTTAGAACCTCAAATATGTTCAAACTGTGTTCAAATATGTTAAGGACTGTTACAAAGAGGACCCTGATCAACTGTTCTCCATGTGCACTGGAAGTAGGAATCAACTTAATCTGCAGCAAGGGAGATTTAGGTTAGATATTAGGAAAAACTTTCCAACTATAAAGATAGATAAGCTCTGGAATAGGCCTCAAAGGGAGGTTGTGGAATCCCCATCATTGGAGGTTTTTAAGAACCCATTAGACAAAGAGCTGTCAGGGACGGTTTAAGTATAGTGCCAGACGGCATGATCTTTCTAGGACCCTTCCAGCCCTACATTTCTAGGATTCTCTGAACTGTGGAGTTTAACTGGTGAGCCCCACAGCGAACTGACCCTGCAGCGTTCACCCAGCTCTAGTCCAATATTAATTATTAACAAAATGAGCTGGTCCCTGATACGGAGAAGTCACAAGACCAGTGAGTACAGCAGGACATACCCTATCAGAGATACCCAATGACAGTCGTTCCCTTGTAGTGCAGTGGGGGAAGCCAGGGAATCCAATGGTTCCTCTCGGATAAAGTCTTGCAGTACACAAACAGGGATTTGGCTTAGAAAAGCAGAGATGCCTTCCCTCACATATTACAGGCACCTATCCTAAATCTGTAAGTAAACAGACACGGTTCACAGATAGACTTCTGACCCAGGAATAGACTAGACAGGAGGGAGGATAACTCACCAGAACACAGTCCATTCCACTTACAACCCAGAATTCATCAGCAACACTGAATTCCCAGAAAAACAAAGATGAGAATATGATTAAGAACCAGACCCCAGATCACTAACTACAGGGATTAGATCTAGCTTTGTGGGTGTCACGGACTCACAGATCGTGCCCACTCGTGGCCCTGTGTGGTCCGTAGGAGTGGGGGGGGCACCCCTTTCAGTGAGACAGCCCTTCTCGGGGTTCACTCTCTCTCGGGGTTAGACCCCTCCACCTCCTGGAGCCGCACCTCTCTGAGCCTTAGCACGTCTGTCTCTCGCCATGGGCCCTCTCAGGGAGTCCACTCACTCTGGACCCCCCGGGGCCTCCCTCCCCCTGTAGGTGATGACGCAACCCTGTTCTCTAGACCGGAGTGACTCTCAGCCAGCGTAAAACAGGAGGGTTTATTGAGCATTGAACACACAGAGGAAACACTCAGGGCCTCAGGCCTGACCTCCTCAGCCCAGTACATCCCAGTCTCCTTGCATCCAGGTGAGCTCTGCCTGCCCCTCCTCTCCAGCCCAGAGCCCCCCTGCTTCCCAGCTGCATCTGAGATCACCGGCCCCAAGTCCCCCTCTGTCCATTGTCTTCTCTCCAGGTAAACAGGGTCGTCTGGGCCTCCTTTCCTCTCTGCCCTCCTCTGGCTGGAACCAGCTGGTTGGGTCATGGGGTCCTCTCTTCACAGCCCATTGTCCTCCCACTGGCTAGAACCGGCTGTGACTCCTGAGCTGGGTCTCTGGGTCGTCAGGTCAGCGGTCGCTGCGGTGTCTATCCTCCAAGCCATCGGCTGGGGTCCCAAGTTCCCTCTCCGGTCCTCTGTAACAACAAACTCCCTCTCCCCTCACCTCGTTAAACCAGTAACACTCAGGGGCACTGAGTCCCACTCCCTCTGCATGCAAATCATTGGAAAACCACAAAAATATAAGAAAATTCCCCCGTTTCGTCACAGTGGGGATCCTGGAAGAGTGGTTAGAAACCCCAGAGAGGCACTGAACTGAGGTCTTCTTCCATCTCTGCAGAGAAAGGGTAAGGGAGGAAGCCCCCACATCATGGTTACAGTGGACATGCAGGAAGCCCCAATTTCTCTGAAAGAAGAAATCAGGCCTCTGAGCAATTGAAACAGATACTTCAAACAGTTTAATAGGAAATGTGTGCACAGTAAATCCAAAATCCGGAGCTGGGTTATTTACATATGACGTTGTTTGGGAGATACTTGGCCAGCACCTGAAAAAGAAATGTGAAGAGTCATGAGTATTTGTCCAGTGCTCCTTAATACACATAAACAGAGTGGTGAATACTAGGGAATAACAATCTGATAACATGGACCGGGAATAAGGTGTTGGATACGGTATAGAAAGCAAACACCAACACAGGAAACACTACAAGATAAGGGAAACCCATATTACTTAATATAGTCGCTCTTGAATGAGCGGAATGGGTCAATTCAGCAGGGGTCTCTATTGATTTCCTTCCAATATTCAACTCTTACAGGAACATTATCTCCCCATTGAGAGCTATAAGCAATAACATCCCAGACTCCCTCTGCCTTTCGCCCTCCTCTGCTAACTGCTGCCTGGTGAATCCCCACAGGCCCTGAACCCGGGGGACAGTAAACTGGAGAACGAGGTGGTGATGGAGACTAGAAGCCTGACCATTCAGTGACCTTTTTCTATGAGGTGGAGGATCATAGTAGCTAACTTTGGAGGATGAGTTCTATCTGCTGAGCGCCTTCTCTGAAGGGCAGAGCATCCTTATCTCCCAATAACATCAGTGGGAGTTTGAGAACACTCAGCAACTCATAGGATTGGGCAATACAAATATAAAGGCCTTGGGTGGCTAAAGTTAAGCACTAAAATCTGCAATTAGATGCCTAAATACTCATTATAGCCACCTGCAGAGGTGCTGATTAAATCTCTATCAGCATTGTGGTGTTTAAAATAGATATTTGAAAAACAAGGGGAATGATGTTTAAAGGCATATTTGTCCTTCGGTTGACATCAGACAACTTTATGCCAGGTGACTGGATTTTCCAAACCTGGATACCTAAACTTTGACTCCTAACAATCACATGTAGGTGCAGAAATAGGGGTGGGGTCAGTTGTAAAATCACCTTTTTGCTGCCCTATGTTGCAGTGGAGCAGGACAAAGTAGCCATAAAGCTGCCCTAAGAGGCAGCTAGGAATTCCCCAGCATGTGCAAATCCCTAAACACACAGAACTAGCATATATAGTGTACAGCCAGTGTAGCTGGCTGTATGTCACCGACTCCTAGCTTCCCACCCAAGTATATGGGGTGTGAGCTGGAAACAGAAGATGGCACACACAGTGTGCGTTGCGCTACAGCAACCTCCAGTGCAGCAATGGCTGTTTCAAGACAGCATAATTTAGAACAACCCAGAGTCTAGCTCTCACTTACTCTCACTCATGCTCATCACCCCAATCGGGGTATGGGCCGCCAACCACAGATCTCCAGAGTCCTCTGTCCTGGGCCATTTGCTCTAGCTGGTTCCAGGTATAGCCCATTTTTATGCTATCAGCCTGAAGGTCGCGTCGCCAGGTGTTTCTTGGACGGCCTCTTTTCCGCTTGCCTTGGGGGTTCCACCGCAATGCCTGTCTAGTGATGTTGGTTGGCTGCTTGCGTAGTGTGTCTCCTATCCAGTCCCACCTTCTCCTTCTAATTTCTTCATCTGCTGGAAGTTGACAGGTGCTCTCCAAGAGGTAGATGTTGCTGATGGTGTCTGGCCAGCGGATCTGGAGAATCCTTCTAAGGCAACTATTTATGAAGGTCTGGATCTTCCTGGTGGTTGTTTTAGTTGTCCTCCAGGTTTCAGCTCCATACAATAAAACTGATTTCACATTGGAGTTGAACAGTCTAATCTTTGTTGCCAAAAAGACAGCTCTCTGGAGCTCCAGATGTTCTTGAGCTGTAAGAAAGCTGCTCTTGCCTTACCGATCCTTGCTTTGATGTCTGCGTCCGTGCCACCCTGTTGGTCGATGATGCTGCCTAGGTAGGTGGAGGACTGCACTTTTTCCAGAGGGCTTCCATTCAGTGTGACTGGGTCATTACTGATGGAGTTAATCTTGAGGATCTTGGTCTTGTCCTTGTGGATGTTGAGGCCAACCTGTGATGACGTGGCTGCCACTACGTTGGTCTTCTCTTGCATCTGCTGTTTGCTATGCGAAAGGAGTGCAAGGTCGTCGGCAAAGTCCAGGTCATCAAGCTGGGTCCACATCGTCCACTGGATTCCATTCCTGCGCTCATAAGTGGATGTCTTCATAATCCAATCAATGACAAGGAGAAAGAGAAATGGTGACAACAAGCATCCTTGTCTAACTCCGGTTCGCACCTGGAAGCTGTTCGTAAGCTGCCCTCCATGGATCACTCTACAGTGTATGCCGTCATATAAGTTCTTAATCAAGTTGACCACCTTTGCTGGGATGCCATAGTGCCGAAGGAGCTTCCAGAGAGTCTCTCGATCCACGCTATCGAATGCTTTCTCATAGTCTAGGTTGATGTACAACAAGGAGTTCCACTCCATAGACTGCTCGACTATGATGCGGAGTCTAGAGCTCAGGTGTATTTCAGGATCTGGGCTGGTACTTGGCTGTTACTACAGTAATGACCCCTGAGCAAACAGTATAATGTACATGCTTATCACTGAGCTTGTCCAGAGGCTACAAGTCCATCAGAATGACTAGATGTCCTGATGTGTAATAAAAACGCTTTGAGTGATAAAAATCAACCCAGGCTACTTTACAGGGCCTCATCCTTCTTTCACTTACAGCATCTGAGCAGTAGTACAACGGCTAATACTGCCCAGTATTATAGTTGCCTCTCTCTTCTTCCAATTTTGGATAGCGGGAGTGAGTAGTATAAGGGCCCTACTGTCAATCAAACATTAACCCCACACCTTGACCCAATAAGCCCTGCCCTCCGGTCACTGGAAGTCCCACTCCATGGGGGGTATTACTTCTGGGGTCAAGGCGGACACATGACCGGAAGCAAGGTGTGTCATGTGACCCCTCTAAGAACTCCTACCACTGTTCTCTACCAATCAGGAGGGGTTTCAGCCACTGGAAACCACCCCGAGAGGAGATTTGACAATTGGGGGGAATTCTGGGGTGGGGTGACCAGTCCGGAAGTGGTTCATGTGACCCTTCTAAGAACTCCTCCCAACACTCTCTACCAATCGCGATGGGTTTCAGCTGCAGAGGATTGCCCCAAAAGGAGATCTGACCAAAATAGGGCAGGTTCTGGGATGGGGTGAACCACCCAGAAGAGGGTCATGTGACCCATCTAAGAACTCCTTCCAATGCCCTCTGCCAATCAGAATGCAGCACCATCACCCCATAAGTCCCGGCGCTGGGCAGAGGAGGCCATCTCTTACCAAGAAGACATGTTTTAGAAATTATGGCAAGGCTGAGAGGAAACATGGGAGTCCTTTACCACCCCCGTGAGAACTTTGGACTTTGTTTTAACTCTGAGGACCTTTGGACTTGTGTGGAGAAAGCGCTACAGCAGCGACAATTCCGAAGAGGATGAGGGAGCAGCCGAGGGGATTCCTTTGGCCCAGCCATTGATGAATATGCCAGAAGCCGAACCCGAAGCCCAACCGCTCATGAGACACCCCGCTGAGCATAGTGGCCTCTTGTCGTCCATCACCCTGAAGGAGGAAGGTGATCATGGCTTTGGGGAGTCACCGGTGGAGAAGGTGAATGGAAAGGAATCATTTATTTACCTGCGTGACATAAGAAGTGACGGTCGATGATGGGGTGTAATGGGGTTAGGAACCTGGGGTTGTGTAAATCTAAAAACAAGCAGTGGGAACTTACACTTGTTTCTTGTCTGAAAATCTCGACAGCTCGACGATGCCTTTCTAGAGGACCGGAGGCCCTGGTCAGCATTGCATCAAGCAGCGAAGATGAACCCCGAGGATGATGGCTATGAGGAGTTTAGGAGGCAGCTTGGGCTAGAACTCACTGAGCCAGTGCCACGTCGTGAGCGTGAAAAAGTTATGCGGACTATTGTACGCGTTGCTGTTTATGCCATTCTTAATCACTGTCTTAGGGAAAAGCTTTTTGAAGCTTGTGAGGGCTGTATCATAGATGCGCCAGCCCAACGGCACCATGACTGTGTGACTTGGACTTCAATGAATGTAAACTGCAAACTCCGGGGCCTGTGTGCTGAGCTGTGTTTGGAAAGCTTATTGAACACTATTATTGCCATAGGTTATGCTATGCAATGTCTGTGCCTAACCCAAGAACAGTTAGCGCAAGGGGTGACCTTGATAAATGCTGTGCAATTCAGTGGAGACCCTGGCCACATTTTAGAGAAAATGACCAAACTGGAAGATGCCTGCTTACAGCGTTATATTGACCGTCTGGTCCGCACTAAAAGTGACAGAGTCCTGCTTAAGAAAAAGACTATTTGTAAGAAATCTAAAAGGATTAAGTTAGAGAATGGTGAGGGGACAAACAGGCAATATCAAACTTGGTAGCTGTAAATTTAAAAAAATGTATTGAAAAGGGCTTTGTGACTATCTGTGTTTCTGTTAGAAGGTCTCTGGCCCTTAAGTGAGCTAAAAGTTTTGATGGAACATCTTGGTTTGTTTTCAAGGAGCTGTATGTCTTTTCAATTTAAAAAAAAAATGGTTTGTGAGAACCTAGCTCTTGTGTCTTTGTGTAAAAGAGACCCATTTACAGCAAAAAGCTGAAATGTATGTTGTGGGAAGGGAAAAAATCCTAAAAATGTGTTCCTGAAGTTCTTTTCCACAACTCACCACCAGATGTCAGGGCAAAGCTCATCCTGACTCTGCTTACACCAGTCAAACAAACAGAGATGGTTCAGACATGTGTTTGAGTACAATAGAGTTGACTCATCTTGTTGATGAGTTTTAATCACACCCCCACTGAATAGTGAAGGTAATTATGATTACTTACCCATGTTGCCATAGGGATAAATTTGATTGGGGTGCACCCATAGTAAGGGAGGTGGGTAGGCAAGTTCTGATTAATATGAAATGAAATAAAACCTCAGGAATTCGCAGATGCTATTGGACAGTTAAAATATAACCCCTGGAGATGGTAGAGCGCTATTAAAATGTCCGAGGAGTTGGCAGAACTCTATTGGACAGTTTAAATATGACCCCAGGAGTTGTTTGAATGCTATGGGTCACTCTTTCTAGCAATTCAATGCCATTAAATGTTTAAAATAATATATTTACCAAAAACAAAAAACAAAAAAACAACCCACACACAAGCATCTAACCCAAAACTGAAATGTTTCAAGGGTTCACAAACCTTCACCATGCTTTAGAACAAGCATTTGCTCTAAAGACAATCAAACATTTAAAAGCTCTGGGTGCTTATTATGGTTGTGATACAACCATTTTATTTCAAACCCCCACCCCAAACTTTAAGCATGAAAGAAACATGTTTAAAAAAACAAGCCCCAAAGACATGTATTAATATCTGCAAAGGGTCCCCACTTGGGAATGGGGCAGTTCCACTAAGGATTGGGGATTTACTGTTTAATACTGTAAGAAGGCCCTACAGAAAAATGTATTTTAACTAAACGGAAAAAAATGTAGCCAAAAGCACCTCAGTTGTGCAGACAGCTTAATTCCCCCACCCTAGATCACAAAAGGGAATGTTAGGGAGGGGGCCTAAAGTCCTTAAGTATCTATTATTTCAGAGTTGTAGCAATCAAATCAACCTGTTAGCTACTATTTTGAAGTCTGTTTGAAAGAAAGGGTTAGGATGGTATAAAAACCTCAGGTATTTTGGAGACTGTCTTTTTCAACAGAAACTCTCTTGAACAGCTGCTGGACTGCAAGAGGAGGTATGCTCCCTGTTTTTAACTCTGAAAATATATATTATATAATATCACTCGTTGGCCATGTTGTCTTAGTAAATAATGATGCCTATGTTTATTGCAGTGTGATCTGTTTAGCATGGAACCAGTAACTTTAAATTGCATTTCATCACCAGGCCAAGGTAAAAACCATTTTAATTGTAGTTTTGCTTAATAACTTCAGGTATTACACAGGTTGTATAGGGATTTGGGGGTAATACTAACAAACATTTTTGCTTGTTCTTTAATCCAAAGGCCCAAACACAAATGGGGGGGTGTGTGTGTGGAAGAAACAGAACAAGTATGTGCCTGCAACACTTTATCCTGTAGTAGAAGGTAACTTTCTGCAATTGGCTTTTAAATGCATGTGGATTTATTGAACAGTATTTTGTTGCAAACTGTGTTTTAAACTGTGTGTGTGTGCGTGTGTAAAACATAGGTGGGTTTTTTTAAGTATATGGCTGCAAACTGATGGTAATGGTGTGTTTCAAACTAAGAGGGTGGGTTTTTTTCCTGTGCAAAATGGTTTTAAACTGGATTTTAAAAGTTGATTTTAAAAGCAGTTTGGTTTTTATTTTGCAAAATGAGGTGTATTAGAAAAAAATGTGGGTTTGTTGTTTTTTGTTTTAAAGTGGTAGAAATAAACTCAAAACTCCTGTTTGTTGTACAGCCTGAAATGGATTGTTTTGTTTTAAAGCTATGACTTTTTAAATAGAAAAACACCCAAATAAATATTTTATTCTTAAGTTTACAAGACAGTTTCATGTGATTTATAATAATAATATTGTCTGCTCCACAGTACAGTCAAAACATGAGAGACCCTTAGACCAGAGGGTAAACAAGCTTAAAAGAAAAGAGACGGCTGAAAAGAAAATGTCACCAGTATCAGTGACTGATGGATGGATGAAGCCCAGTAAATATATTGTGTTTATAAGTTTGGTTAATTTATGAGGTTTTGTATTTTAAGTAAATGCAAAGGTGTGGGTGAGAAAGATGGTAAAGTTAAGTTTTGTAATATGTTCCTTCCCCCCAGTCAGGCATGTGCAGCTCTCCTGACAATGTTATAGTCAGAGCTACAGGGACACCTCCACCAGAACTGCCAAAGAACCAGAAATCTGCTTTGAGACCTTTAACAAGGCAAAACAGCACAAGAGTGCAGATGAAGCATCAGGGCAGTCCAAACCTCATATGCGTCAAACCCAAGGACAAAACAAAAGACTCTGGTAAAAACCAACCATGCAAACACAACTCCAGTTCCTCAGTGACCACCACTACACCAAGCCCTGAGAAAACTGAGCGAAAACGCCCACATCACAAACCTGCAGCACGCGCTCTAGGGGTTGTGAACGTGCACAAAAACACACATTCACAAACCCAGAGCATGCGCTCTAGGGGTTGTGAATAAAAAACCCAAGGACTGACAAACCATTCCTTCAACACCATAAGCTCCTCGCAGCTCCCCCATAGTCTAGTATTTGGGAAAAGTATGATGGTTCATTCAGAAAACTGATGGACGCAGTATCCTCGGGAGTTCTATAAGAACGGTATTCTAAAAACATTTGGGAAAAATATGACGCTTCGTTCAGAATACTGGTGAATGCTGTATCTTCAGGGGGCCTAAAAGGAAGGAGGGCTGGAAACCACATCAAAAATGCAAAAGCTTTGGCGGGAGACTTTTTGAAAAATACTTCAATTTTTCCAAAGGGTGGCTCTGAGCAGGCATGACTAGTCATGGAAAGGGGCCTGGGTAAAAGGGGCACCCTCAAGGCTACACATCAGCTCGGGTGAAAACAAAAGGGGGGACAGCGCTGGGTGGACAAACAAATGGCTGCCAAAAAGTTCCAGGCCAGGATCGCTGTAAAATTTTTTAAAAGGGCTAAAGAGGTAATGAGGGGAAAAAACAAAAAGAGATGCCCCCTACTGGAGGCTCTCAAACTGGCTTGTCAGAAAATGGGGAGGTGGAATCAGACTCTCACACAGAGTCTGGTTTAGAAAATTCCCCAGAGGGCTCTCTAGATGGGTCCCCATCTACTCCCGATGACCCTCACGGAGGCACCTCGGAGTCTGACTCTCAAATAGCATCTGATGTAGAAAGATGCCACTGATGGTCCCATAGAGGAACCCCCAAGTAACCCTGAAAATGCAGAGGAGTATATGGAGAGAGTGAGATGTTGGCAACATGAATTACCTAGATTTGGGGTGGGGGGGAAGGGTCGGTGTATTGTGCAGAATTTCATTTTGTCAATCTTGAGCGAATAAATTCAGCTCAGCAGGTTGTTGAAGCCGTACACAGGGGAATACAGTTAGTGCTCGATGACGTTAATGGTAGGGTAGACCCTGATGATTATGTTCAGCTACGTTTAGAGAGCTGTAATTTAACTAACCCTTTGTTTTTGGTCTGAAGAACTAGAGATGAGCTTTCTGCTGAGGATTTCTTAAATCAGACCTCAAAGCTGCTACAGAGCAATAGAGAGTTGCATGTTGATGGGACATTGCGCCTCATTGTGACGGTTGTAAAAACCAGGGGTGGGGGCATTCGTAGAGTATCCTCAGTAGTCAAATCATCCATAAAAAGAGACAATGTTCAGTAGACCTGACTTACACGGGTACCAATCTGTGTTTTGCGGGTGGGCTCTTGGCCTTCATGTCCGACCGTAAACCTAGGGACGTGGAATTGTTAGCCGGGGGCGAGAAGGTTGCATGAGAAACTGGGGTGGTCAGATCAAAAAAAATTATGCTCAGTGACGCAGCAATGTTTGAGCAGCATTTAGGAGTCAACATACAGGTGGTGCTGTATGTGGCGAAAGGTGGATGGGACTTTTTTAAAACGGGGGCCCAGTGTACCCCAAGACTTATTTCATCCTGTTGCATGAGCAGCATTACTATGGGTTTCTGGATGCGAACAAGTTGTTCGGAGCGAAAAATTATTGAGAGTTTTGCCACACGGTGTACAGTCACGACCATTCTTGCAGGTATCGTTGCCACCTCTGCCTGAGCGTAACATGCTCAGACAGCGTGGGCATGCAGCTGAGGTGTCCTAGCTGTAGACTATATTGTCAGTCCAAAGAGTGTTTAGACAGACACATCGACTGTGCATCAAAAAAACTAGTCAAATGCCTGTCTAAAACTTTGTGTGATAAGTGTCAGTCTTACGTGGGCAAGCGGCACAGGTATAAAGGGAGGCGCTGTAAGCAGTGTCAGGCTTTGATCGCTGGTGATGTAGAAGTCACCTCTGTTTTATGGACAGCCTTAGAAAGCCTGAATCCTCAGAAAAGTATATTCTTTATGATTTTGAATAGATGGAGGAGACTGGGTTGCACACTCCCAATTACATTTTCACTATGTCCCTAAAGCCGGAAAAGTCCTGGGAATTTAAGGACAATGAGTGTCTTTCTATGGTTGTTAAGACCTTTATTGGCAAAGAGTTCCAGGACTACACATTCCTAGCGCACAATTCCAAAGGTTACGATGTGTACTTCGTTAGACAGTTACTGAAGGAAAAGATGTGCCTAGAACTGATCACTCAGGATAGTAAACTAATGTGTGTGGAAATTAAGGCCCTGGGCATTCGTTTTATAGACTCTCTTCAAACTTCTTGCCCATGAAGCTTAGCAAGCTCCCGCAGGCGACGGGGTTTGAAGGGTGGAAAGGGTATTTTCCACATTTTTTTAAACACTTGAGAAAATCAAAATTAAGTGGGGCCTATTCCCGGTGTGGAGCACTATGGTGTAGAAAGCATGATGCCCAGGGAAAAAGCAGTGTTTCTCGACTGATATTGGGACCACAGGTACGAGATGTTTGACTTGTAGCAAGAGCTCGCGTACAACTGTCAGCAGGATGTCAAAATTTTGAGACAGGCCCAAACGAACGCTCGGGGCCACCCGTACTTTTTTCACAAAAAGGGATGCCGATACAATACGCAATTTAAAGCCTTCACCTGCACTGCCCATTAAACAGAAGGCGTCTTTACTGTGCGTCAGTTTAATTTTCACATCCACTCCGTTCAAGAAAAGTTTTTCTTGAAAAAAACAGGTCACTGCGTAGCTGACCCAGCAGCTCTACCATCCTGCTCTGGGCTGTCAGCTTTGCAAGCCTCACAAACCCTAGATTCCCGCCATCCAACTCTGTTTCTTCGTGTTGTCCGGTAGCGTCTTTGTAAAACAGGCCAGCGGAAAATTGCGTGTCAAGGGTGGCGTCGCTGTAATTGAGCACCGATTCTATAAAGGCCCTGTAAGGGTAACAGTTGTTGCTTTGGCTTACAAGGCGGTCTCCCAGCGTGACATCCAACTGACTGAAAACAGAGGCCACGGGGTAATTCACCAGGCCCACTTTGGCATCCATGGTGAGTTCAGTTCCGTCTCCTTTTACAATCTTGCAACATAGATACAGCAGCGTGTTGTTTAAATCCATATAATCAATGCCATTTCCTGTTATAAAAACATCAATGGGGGCAGACTCCGTAACAGCCGATAGAGGTGGCACCTCGATGTAGATGCTTTTCTCAATGCTGGTCTGGGTAGGGGCTATTTGAAACAAGTCTAGTTCGGATTTGGTGCACTCTTCAGACCCGCAGTGAACAAAAGCCATGTTGATTAAAATATCTCTTTTACCAGGCGGAGAGTGTTTTCTCTTTCGCCCAGGCTTCCTCTTGGACTTTCGCTTATGGCTGGCCCTGCACATCAAAGCCCTTCTTTTAAAGGGTATTGAGGGACCTGTGCGTTGCAGGTATGATACATTTCTCTTTCTCTTCCTCCTTTTAATGTACATCAGCCCCGATCCTTCCTGTGAAGCTGTATTCGAGCCGGTTTGTGTAAAGTGTAAGCATCCTGGTCTGAAAGCCAAGCTGTCTTCTAGTTCAAGTTTTACTATGCTTTTTGGCCACTTGAAAAAGAGGATTCACCGCGCCAAGCTCCCAACTTCCCTGGGGGTGTAATATATTTTCTTTAACAGAGCATAGGTGGAGACATGACTGTTCCCAGTACCATCTTTTACTAACACAAGTATGGAGGGGGACACATTCATATACACACATTTAAATAAGTTTTATTAATTGCCTGGTTTAACACAACCTTTTACAGCCGCCTGTAAAAATGGATGCCATGACCCCTACAATGAGGGAGTCTGAGCTGGTTCATTCTTCTATGTTGTCCTTTTCTGGATTTTCCTCTTGAGATCTGTATCTCAGACAGGAGCAAAAACAGCTGATGCATGATATGTTTACTTCCACAGGGCTACCGATGTGTAAGTTCTCAAAGGCCTCTAGAAAGGCATCGTCGAGCTGTTGAGAGATTTTCAGACAAAAAACAGTGTAAGCACCCCACTGCTTGTTTTTAGATTTATGCAATGCCAGGTCGATTCCTAACCCCATTAGACCCCCATGTTCAACCATCACTTCTTAATCATTCATTTACCTGAGCGACGGCTTTCCTGTTCACCTTGTCCGCTGGTGACTCCCCCAAGCCATGATCCTCTTCCAACTTTAGGGGGGTGGACAATGAGAGGCCGTCACACTCATTGGGGTGCCTCACGAACGTTTGGGTTTTGGGGTTGGGTTCCAAGGTATCTATCAATGGTGGAGTCAAAGGGCCCTCCTTGGAACTGTCACTGCTGTAGCACTTTCTCCATACAAGTCCAAAGGTCCTCGGGGCTAAAACAAAGTCTGAAGTTCTCATGGGGGTGGTAGAGGAGTCCATGTTTCCTCTCAGCCTTTCCACAATTTCTAAAACATGTCTTCTTGGTAAGAGATTGCCTCCTCTGCCCGGTACTGGGACTTATGGGGTGATGGTTCTGCACTCTGATTGGCAGAGGGCGTTGGGAGGAGTCCTTAGAGGGGTCACATGACCCTCTTCTGGGTGGTTCACCCCATCCAAGAACCTGGCCTGTTTTGGCCACATCTCCTCTTGGGGCGGTCCTCTGCAGCCAAAACCCATCGCAATTGGTAAAGGGTGGTGGGAGGAGTTCTTAGAGGGGTCACACGAACCACTTCCGGATGGGTCACCCCACCCCAGAATTCCCCCCAGTTGGTCAAATCTCCTCTCTGTGTGGTCCCCAGTGGCTGAAACCCCTCCTGATTGGTAGAGGGCGGTGGCAAGAGTTCTTAGAGGGAATCACACAAACCACTTCCAGACAGGTCACCCGGCCCCGGAACTCCCCTTGATTGGTCAAATCTTCTCTCGGCGTGTTCCTATCAGGGTGAAACCCATCCTGATTGGTAGAGGACAGTGGGAGGAGTTCTTAGAGGAGTCACATGAACCATTTCCAGACAGGTCACCCAGCCCTGGAACTCCCCCCAGTTGGTCAAATCTCTTGGGGTGGTCCCCAGCAGCTGAAACCCCTCCTGATTGGTAGAGGGTAGTGGGAGGAGTTCTTAGAGGGGCCACATGAACCATTTCCAGACAGGTCACCCCGCCCTGGAATTCCCCCCAGTTGGTCAAATCTCTTGGGGTGGTCCCCAGTGGCTGAAACCCCTCCTGATTGGTAGAGGGCGGTGGCAAGAGTTCTTAGAGGGATCACACAAATCACTTCCAGACAGGTCACCCGGCCCCGGAACTCCCCTTGATTGGTCAAATCTTCTCTTGGGGCTTTCCTATCAGGTCAAAACCCATCCTGATTGGTAGAGGACGGTGGGAGGAGTTCTTAGGAGTCACATGAACCATTTCCAGACAGGTCACCCCGCCCTGGAATTCCCCCCAGTTGGTCAAATCTCCTCTCGGGGTGGTCCCCAGTGGCTGAAACCCCTCCTGATTGGTAGAGGGCGGTGGCAAGAGTTCTTAGAGGGAATCACACAAACCACTTCCAGACAGGTCACCCGGCCCCGGAACTCCCCTTGATTGGTCAAATCTTCTCTCGGGGCTTTCCTATCAGGGCGAAACCCATCCTGATTGGTAGAGGACGGTGGGAGGAGTTCTTAGAGGAGTCACATGAACCATTTCCAGACAGGTCACCCAGCCCTGGAACTCCCCCCAGTTGGTCAAATCTCTTGGGGTGGTCCCCAGCAGCTGAAACCCCTCCTGATTGGTAGAGGGTAGTGGGAGGAGTTCTTAGAGGAGTCACATGAACCATTTCCAGACAGGTCACCCCGCCCTGGAACTCCCCCCAGTTGGTCAAATCTCCTCTCTGGGTGGTCCCCAGTGGCTGAAACCCCTCCTGATTGGTAGAGGGCGGTGGCAAGAGTTCTTAGAGGGATCACACAAATCACTTCCAGACAGGTCACCCGGTCCCGGAACTCCCCTTGATTGGTCAAATCTTCTCTTGGGGCTTTCCTATCAGGTCAAAACCCATCCTGATTGGTAGAGGACGGTGGGAGGAGTTCTTAGGAGTCACATGAACCATTTCCAGACAGGTCACCCCGCCCTGGAATTCCCCCCAGTTGGTCAAATCTCCTCTCGGGGTGGTCCCCAGTGGCTGAAACCCCTCCTGATTGGTAGAGGGTAGTGGGAGGAGTTCTTAGAGGGGCCACATGACACATCTTGCTTCTGGTTATGTGTCTGCCTTGACCCCAGAAGTAATACCCCATGCGTGTGGGACTTCTGGTGACGGGTGGGCAAGGGGTGCGTTAACGTTTGATTGACAGTAGGGCCCTTATACTACTGGAGTGCCTTCTTCTATTTTTCTCCGTGCCGCTTCATTCCCCAATCACTCGGCCAGAACAGATGTCACTTATGATCTCAGTTGCCACCAGCTGGACAGTGGGACTTGGGTCTTTCTGTAGGACCTGGAGAGCTGAAATTACAGAGGACAACGCGTTAGTGAACAGACTGTCAAATCACAGCTAAGTGTGATCACAGAACCTTGAACTACCTGAGCAGAATGATCACATGGAAAAATATGAGACTGGGCTCAGTCGTTCTAATGGGATGGAAAATACATGAGAGATGAATATACCCCACTTTTCATATAGTCACCTCTGCCTGAAATAGCTGGAGACTTATTACCTCTGAATACCACACTACAGCAGCTCTCCAATACAAACAAAGCTTTAGGTTCCTCCACTGGGTCCCTTCCATGCTCTCAACTGGGGGGAGACCCTGACTCTACCAGAAAGTCATCCACTCTGCTGTAAATGGAAGAAGGCCCATTGTTTCAATAGCTTCCACTTTTAAGTTTATTTTCCATCTCTATTCAGGAGACACTGCCTGAGCTCAAATAAACCTGGAATTTAACAGAGGCCAGGTCCAAGCTGGTTTATACATGATACAGGGCACCTACTGGAAGAAAAATTGCTGGTGGGAAATTTGAGGTAGCAGAAAGTGGCTACAACTTCTTCTCACCTGGGGAGTCCACAGAAAGCCAATAAAGCCCAAAGAGTGGATAGCACTGGCTGTGGAGGCGGCATTGCCAGGACAACCAGGAGATGCACTGACTCATATCACACCTTCTGCAGCTTCCTCCTTCCGGGAAAATTAAAGTGGACTTTCTACTGGGCAAGAGTGAATTTGTCCTTTGCTATGTGGCTGATGCACTTTGCACCAGTGGTATTGGTTACTGCTGCTTGTCAGCCAAATTCCTTTATAACTCACTAATGAACAGGACTTCAGCTGTATTTATTACTTACACATCAGCAGATATTCCAGGTCCAGCCATTTCATACGCTGCCTGTCTGTGTGTTCCAGGATGATGCCTAAATACACAATGTAAAATAAATAACAACAATAATAATAAAACCTTCCCTTGTTGAGTGCAAAGTGATATTAGCAGCCCCTAGACAGGTCTTTGGCATCTCTACTGTGGGCCTAAAGGTGAGCTGTGGGCAAGAGGATGCTAGAGCAGTTTAGAGTTCACACTGAAGAGAATGAGAGAGACATTTTTTAAAAAGAATGTTTCCATAAAACCCATTTGTTTGAAACAGTCTGTGTTCCTCTTGCCACTGCTGTCAGTTATTGGAGACATACTAAGATAGTGTCTTGGTCTAGTGGTCTGTGCAAAGGACTGGGGCCAGGAATAAGTGAGTTCTAAGCAGGGATCTCACAAGGTGACTGATAGCTGAGACGTAGGCCACAATGCCTGCCTGTCTCACATGGGTGTGCTAGGGTGAAGAGGGCACAGGGCCAAAGAGGAGGAACCTAATGCTTCCTTGACAAGGTGGTGTGGCCAGGAACCTGAAACAGCAGGCACTATGGGGAGGTGGGCTGCATGCCTCCCAATGATGAAGTAGCAGTGAGGAGCACTGAACCACACTGTGGGTAGGTCTGCACTTTGATCTAGGGGTATCACTCCCAGTTCAATGGGACATGCCCACATTGGCTCTGACAGCGATAGCATGCTAACATTAGAATGTAGCTAAGGCAGCACGAGCAGTGGGAGGAGCTAGCCACCTTGAGAATAGACTTTGGGGTTTGGATGCGCTCATTCTTGGGGTGGTTAAACTTCCTGCTGCTCCTGCCATCGCAACTACTCTCTATTTTTAGCACGCAGGACTAGTGCGGGTACGTCTCATCAAGTTGGGAATTATACACCCAGCTCAAAGTGTAACCATGCCCTACGTGACAATGTCCCTGCCTCTACTACTAAATGACTGCACCGTGCTTTCCCTGCAAGGATCCCGAAGCACTTGATAGCAACTAATCCACCACACTGGAGAGGTAGGGATATTAACATCTCCATCTATGGATGGGAAGCTGAGGCACAGAGAGATTAATGGCAGCTCAGCGCTGCACAGTGGGATTGTTTCTGTCTCCCTCAATGGAAATACCAAAAGGGACACTGGGCATCATCTCTCACCAGCTAAGTTGGCTGCAACTGCCCGGATCTCTTCCCAGCTGCTATAGAAGTACGTGATGGTGATTTGGTACAATTTCTCCAGCAGCTCTGCATTCTCTTTGGCCTAGAGGAAATCAGGGATACATGAGCTCTCTCTGGCTAGAAGTGCCCTTTGACTGCCAGCACATGCTTTTACGAACCACAGGTAAATAAGATAGAGAACAGGTGGCTGGGTAGAAGTGGGAACAATGGGAATCTGTGGCAGATTTACATTTCCCATCACCCTCAGTCATATATCCCACTCTTACAGTTATTTACATTATCCATCACACCCCCCCCCCCACACACACACACACACCTCTACACCACCACTCCAGTCAATAATCTCAGACAGTTCAACAGCTCACTCACAAGGTGTCTGCAAATGTCCACCTGGAGCTCTTCAGGCTTCAGCTCGGCTGTGCCACCAAGGTGCTCACTGATTGCACTTTGGAGTCTCTTGAGTCCCAAAAACGGTAAACAGAGGTGAAACGTAGCTCTGCATTCCTGAAAAAGAGCGTCACACCATTGAATTGTTCCCTACCGAGTGCTATGTTCATTCAAAGGGAACTCATCTGCGTGACTGCTCATCTATTCCAGGATCAAAAAAAGGGATTCATCTGGATGTAATTGGCAGAAAACATGCAGGAATGACTAATAGACGGGAGAGCTTCAACTGAAACCTGGAGGTAGCATCAATGTCTTTTGGGAACAGATATACCGATGAAAGCTGCTGCACCAGGCATAGCTGTGGTCTCTCTGTTCTGGAGAGGCAGGGGTCTGGGGTGCAGAGACAGACAGGAACAGAGACCTGTCGGGGTCAGACCCATGACCTCTCCTGGATTCTGGTGAGGCAGCCATGGACCAACCTGGCTGGAACTGACTCAGCAGGAGGGCAATGAACTGAGGGGAGAATTTGGGCCTCCACAGCAGGCAGGAATAGCAGAGCTCCCCTGGCATTGGGAGGAAGATTCCTTTTGCTTAGTAAATAAGTCACTGTCAGTCTTACCATTGAAATCTCAGGGTTTGGGTCTTGCAGGTGCAGCAGAAGTGTGACCCAGCTCTTTTTAACCTGGTCGGCGAAATAGGTCTTCCATTTTCTCTTTGTCAGCCGGGCCAGGATGCCAAATAGGACAAAGGCCATTGAGCGAAGAGCATCATCCTCCTACAGCCAAGAAAGCCCCGCAAGTTAGTAACTAAGAGACAATCACATCATGCACTTCGCACAGCCATCTCTTCTATGCTAAAGTAGAGTGATTCCAACTACAGCTAGTCGGAAAAACGGTAATTAACCAATTTTTTGTTCGAATTTGCTGATTCATTAAAATATTTTAGAGACAGTTCAGTTTTGATGACATTCCTCCGGAAGCCAGGTAGGGGTCCTTAGAAACTTGCCTGGTGTCTTTCCAGTGCACCCATCCAGCTCTGTGGCAGCCGATCTAGCAGGCTGCTTGGGATCGTGGGCTTCCAGGCCCCCAGCTTCTGGGACCCTGGCTCTCAAATTTGCAACTCCCTGGCACTTCTAGCTCTCAGAGTTTCCTGGGTTCCCAGCACCGGGATAGTCTGAGAGCAGACTGCCCTGGGCCAAGGCTTCCAATAGAGCTAGGTTGAGAATAGTAATTCTGTTTCACAAAGAGTTTTGAACTTTGGGAAGAGCGGTTCCCACAAATAGGATCAAAACCCAAATTTGAAATCTCTAAATTCTGTACAAAATGGAATTATCATTCCAACCCTCTCACATAAAAATGGTATAGAACAGGCCCAACACTCTCTATTGTACTCTGTAACCCCCATTTCATGGTTATCTAGCTATCTAATCTAGTATTCAGACTTTCTTTGAGGTTCTCAGTGGCAATAAAGAAGAATAGAAGGGTGAGACTGTGGGAGCAGGGATGTCATCCCCATCCTCCTAGTGTTCTCCTCCTCCGTAAAACACCTCTCTTCCCTGGGGCCTAAAATCTCTTCACTCCTACATGAGCAATGCCCAGGGAGACCACATCACGCATTGTAAATGGAGCCTAATCAAGATTGGTTGAACTGGGGTTGGAGAGATCTGTTCACATACATCGTCAAAGTAAGTCCGGATCTGTTGGGTGAGGTCTTTGAAGGAAGAACCTATGTCCTTCTCTTTCAGCTCCTTCAGGACTTTGGCCAGTGCTTTCATGCTCTCGCCAATGACTTCCGAACTGAAAATGTCATGTAAGGCCCCGATCAGTAGGTCCAGAAGAAACTTCTTGTGCTTTTTCACCTGTACAAACATATGACATTAAAGAACACTTATCACTGATCACACTTCTAATAAGTTTTCTTTAGCAGTTATGAAGCTGTGGGAATTTCATCAAGCCCGTCTCCCCCCAGAGACCTATAGCTATATTTCAGACCAGGTGCTAGCTACAATGAGCCCAACTTGGTGCCATAATACATCTGTGTAATCCTATTATTAGATTCCTAGTTACTTAGATTCCAAGGCCAAAAGGGACCATTGTGATTATCCGGTCTGACCTCCTGCATAACATAGAACTTCCTCGAAATAGTCTCTGTTTGAAGTAGAATGTATCTTTTAGAAAAACATCCAATCTTGATTTTAAAATTGCTAGTGACAGAGAATCCACCACAACCTTTGGTAAATTGTTCCAATGGTTAATTAAAATTACCATTAAAAATGTATGCCTTATTTCCAGTCTGAATTAGCCTAGCTTCATTTTTCCCCATTGAATCTTGTTATACCTTTGTTTGCTAATGTGAAGAACCCATTATCAAAATTTATTCCCCATGTGAGTAGTTATAGACTGTCCTCAAGTCACTCCTTAACCTTCTCTTTGTAAAGCTAAATAGATTGAGCTCCTTGAGTCTATCACTAAAGGGATATTTTCCAATCCTTTGATAATTCTTGAGACTCTTCTCTGAATCTTCTCTAATTTATCCTTCTTGCATTGTGGACACCTGATCTGGACACAGTATTCCAGCAGTGCTCACATGAGTGCCATATTCAGAGGGAAAATAACTTCTTTACTCTTCTTCAAGTTTCCTCTGTTTATAACTCCAAGGATCATTTCAGCCCTTTTGGCCACAACTTCGTATTGGGAGCTTATGTTCAACTGATTATCTGCCATGACTCAAGTTTTTTTCGGCATCATTGCTTCCTGGGATAGAGTCTCTCATCCTGTAAGTATGGCCTGCATTTTTTGTTCCCAGATGTATACATTTACATATGGTCATATTAAAGTGCACATTGTTGACTTATGCCCAGTTTACCAAAGGATCCAGCTTGCTCTATATTTACTGCAAAGAGGTTACTAGGGTATGTGAGAGAGCAGAATTTGGCCTAGTGCATTTTGTGCAGCCTCTGTAAACTCTGAACAACTCTCTCTCTTGGTTTCTCTAGTTATGCTGCATTCTATTCAGTAATCTCTCTTACCTTCTCAGGCGCCCCATAGACTAAATTTCCCAGGCCTCTCACAGCCATCTGGCGGACAATGCTGTTCCTATCCTGTGACCTTTCTTCCAAGATGCTCAAGACAGACTTAAGGAACTTCTTCTCCCTGAGCATGGGATCACTCATTAGCTGAAATAAAATCAACATGTCCATTAGCCTCAATATGATCATTAAGATTGGGAATATAATTTGAGCAGACATGGAATACACTAAAAACAACAAGGAGTCCTCCTACAGCCACAGTCTTGTGGATACAGACTAATATGGCTCCCCCTCTGATACTTGGCACATAAGACACTGTAACTTTATTATTCCACACAAATGAGAAATGTTTTAAAACCTGGAGCTTTCCTTTTGGGCATTATAATAGGGATCCACTCACCTCTTGAGAGCCTCTTAGTGGCTGGGTCTGGTACCACAGTCCTTTTCTCACCCCTGGCGCACCCTGCCAGCCGACCTTAGTGAGTCTTCTGTGGCTCAGGCCTCTGGCTGCATCCCAAAGTCCAAATTAATCCCTTCTGGGGTAGTCAAGAACAATCCCATTGCCCTCACTAGGGTCTCCCGCCCCAACTCTGGGTCCTTGAAATTCTGCCCTTTGTTCAAGCTCTCCATAAGCACTGTCCCCTCCATGGGGCTTATGCCACTGTAGATGGTGGGGGAACTAGGGCCTGCCCATAACTCTGGGTTCCAAACCATGGACCCTGGAAACAGTAGCTAGGCACTGCTTGATTTCAGTTCATTTTTGCTTCTTCCTACCGGCCACTTTTAGCTTCACTCTCACCTCCGGGTTAAAGTTCTTAGGGACCCTCTTCCTGCAAATCCAGCTTAAGCAAATGCTGCCAGAATCAAACTCTGGCTATCCCCTGAATTTCTGTGGCCAGAGAGCAGCCCCCTTTCTTGCCCCTCCAGGTCCTGCCAGGAACTGACCTGCTAAGGCCCTGCAGCTCCTTTTAGCTGAGCCTGATTGGCTGCTTTCGTGAGGCCTCTCTAGACAGACCCAGATTTGTGGCTGTTTGCCTGGGGCAGGGTGTAGTAGGACCACGGGGCCTCTTGTAAGGAGCCTCAAAGCCCAGGTACAGCCCATCACAGGCACAGATCGATCGTTTTTCTTAGAACCAGATGAGCCCCTAAGATAGTTGCTTAGCATAAGTGGGAAATATGATGCCGATGTTAGAGGAAGGCTGTGGAAAGGGCGGATGGTCCAGCTGTTATCACACTAGCCCAGGACTTAGGAGACCCAGGTTCAATTTCCTGCTCCCTCAAAGACCTTGGGCAAGTCACTTAGCCCTTCTGTGCATCAGCTCCCTGCCTGTAAAATAGGAATCATCGTGCTTCCCTACCTCCCAGGAGTGTCGTGGGGATACAGACATTAAAGAGTTTTGAGGTACTCAGATACTACAGTAATGAGAACTTAAGATAGATGTGAATGTATTTGTATGTTGCTTGTTTTATAGTATTAGGACGCTAGGTTCATTCAGAAGATCTGCTGAGCTAAACCAAAATCAGGAGCTGTTGGTTAGTATCAGCATTAGGACTTGGCAGAAGAGGTCCAGGAATTCAAACTCTGTCTGTATCTCTCTCAACCAGCACCAGTGGTTGTGTAGCTAGCATAGGCAATGACAGCAATAAAAATATCAGAGAGAGAATGACTCAGAAAGGTGTAATGAAATTCCCTGTGAGGTTTCCATATAAAGGAGGACCCATTCTACTATCTAAAATGACAATTACTCCTATGAACTGAACTGTACAACTCCCAAAAGAAAGGCAAACATGAGACAACAGTCTAATGGTGAAACCGCTCTTCAGAACCCTGTGTCTTACCTGGGCAAGGAAAGCTGTGCTGGTGACTCGGAGGTTTTCTGTTGGGGAATTCACCCAGGGGAGGAGGCTCTGTAAGATCTCAGGTGTTATTAGTTCAGCTCTTAGCAGAACACTGGAAGACAAAATAAACCGCTTATGGGGTAGATTGCACACTTCAAACACTCAGCTGCTCTGAGCATACAGCACTGATATCTAAGAATGGGAGTTGTGTGTTTCCACCCAGGGCACCCCCACAAAGCTATAAACTGGAGGTTCTCTCTCAGCCACTCTATTTGCTACTGATTCCCAAGACTAAAATCATGCCTCCTAGATCTCTTACCTCACCAGCAGACACACTCCCTCATGGTGAGTCTTGGGGTTTTCAAGCAGACTCTGTGTTCTCTGCTCCCTGAGCGCTCTCCCCAGTCTCTCATTCCCAGCTCTGAAAAGCACAGCCTCTAATGCTTGGATAGAAAGCCTGGGGAAAGAGAGGCACAGAACTGCAGCAATCAGTAGGAAGGTGCAGCCTGAACAGAGTCAGGAAGCCCCGGTTACTTGTCAGGTCTGCTGTTCATCGACAGTCCATCCATTGGCAATATCCTGGACACCAGTGTCCCTGGAAGGACTTGATGCCGGGAGGTAAGTTTCAGTCTCATACATCTCATATGACTAGTTTTGCTAGGGACAAAATTTTGCAGTCATTTTTTCCTTTCTGCAAGGAGTATGGGCACTAGCAGAGTACAATAATATGGAAAAGATACATGATCAGGACCCAAACACTGGGGGCATAGTGTGGTGATTACTAATGGACATTTTGGGGTCATATCTCCTGATATGATGTGACAGAGTGCTGAAGGTTTGCACTTGAGTCAGCACTCTGGTCACTATTAGTACTAATTTGGTTCCTCACAGAAGGCCTAATTGGACAGAGGTGTACCTGATTACGAGGTCAGATTGGGGCTAGTGAGTCAAGGAACCAATCATTCCATTAACAGGGAAACTGTATAAAAGGACATGGGCAGGAGCTCTTTGAGGGGAACAGACAGAGAAAGAAACTTGGGTGACCAGATGTCCCGATATTTGGGGCTTTATCTTATACGGGTAGCTGTTACCCCCCACCGCCTGTCCTGATTTTTCACACTTGCTGTCTGGTCACGCTAGGAGAAACAGAAAGACAAAAAGCTAGGAGAGCCTGACAAAGTGAGGTCTCTGAGTGGAAACACCTTAGCCCCCACTTTTGGAGAAGAGTTTAGAAAGTTGAGGTACAATATAAAGGTGCTATATATTGGTAGGGGGATTAAATAGACTATATGTTGGTGCTTACAAGCAAGAAAGTCTCAACGCAGTCTGTGTTTATGGAAGATGTGGGGGTGCAACACCCCTCTCTGTCACAGCTGGGGGCTCATCAGGGATTTCCCTGTTATCTATGCAAATGGAGAGCCTGTTGGAGAAGCCGGTGTAGAGGTTTTGGCACTCCGGGTGATGGAAGGAACACTGAAATGGATGGTGAAGCAGCAAAGAAGTGTAGAACAGGGGTTCTCAACCTTTCTGTTTCTGAGCCTCCCCCCACCCTCAACATGCTATAAATACTCCATGGCCCAGTTCCAGGCCTCTGCCCTGCCAGGCATCAGAGTTTGGGGCTCCTGGCTCTGGTTTTTAACCTCATGGGGTGCAGAGGCTCAGGGCTTTAGTGCAGGTGCTGGGCCTCAGGGCTCCAGCGTGGCTGGGCTCAGAGCTTCAGCTTTCTTCTCTAAGCCCCAGCTAGTCTAATGCCAGCCCTGCTTAGCGGACTCCCTAAAACCGGCCTGATTGAGAACTGTTGGTGTAGAAGACCCTACAGACCTTCCAACAATCCCACCATGCAGAAAAACAGCCTTTGCTTGCCTGGTAGGTTTAACAGCAAAAGAGCCTTCAGGAATTTATACAGGAGCAAGCCCAGGTCTGGCAACAACTCCTCCAAAGTCTGGCCAGTCCTGTGACAGGAAATGGAAACCAGGCACAGGAGATCAGACTCTGTAAAATGGGACCTGCGAACAACCCTGATTTGTTTTTGGTTACTCTTAAAGGAGCAGCAGTGAGACCTCATAGGGACAGAACAATGTGGGGCCTTCAGCTGACACCCTATTTAACCGGGGAAGCACATATATGGGTCTTAGTGATTAGCAGGCAAGAGATTATGACATGATTAAGGCAGCCATGCTGGACTAGGTGGGGCCTGTCCACAGAAAAGTACTGCCAGAAATGGAGAGTTGAAAGATGGATTGAGGGATTATGCCTCTGTGCATTTGGACAGAAATTAAAAGATTGGGCCACTCATTGGTAAGGCCAGATACTCAAACTGTGGGGGAGATCATGGACTGCATGATTCTGGAAGTTTCTTCAGAGTCTCCCTGAGCATACCCGAGCATGGGTTCTGTGGCGCCAGCCAGTTAATCTGGACCCCACAGTTAAAGTTACAGAGGAATTTGCAGAGGCGGACATTCCCAGAGTGAGTCAGTGGTTTAAGGGACTAGATTTGAGAAGGACCAGAGTGCCTCCAGCTGGGAAGGGCAGCAAGAAGAAGAGGGAGGCGCCTCAAGGAACTGTAGTGGGAGCTTGTCCTACAGTGTGCTACCGACATAGACGTGAAGGACATCTAAAAAGAGACTGTCCTAAAATGGACTGTGGGTTTGCACAGTTTTGTGGCTGGGATAAGACTCCCAGGCAGGGAAGAAAAAAGAAAGTACCTACCATATCGGTATGGGTAGGGAGGAGCCACGAAAGGGACTAATGGACACAGCTTCATCCTGTTTGTTAATCGGGCAGGAGTTAGTGAAACCCCACTGGAGACTTCCCAGAGGTAGGATCAAAACTGAATATGTATATGGGGACAATAAATTCTGCCCAATGGCAGAGGTGACTCTGGAAATCAAGGGGAAGTTTAGGCAGAAACATGTAGGGGTAGTGGATGGATTGCCCCACTGCCTTCTACTGGGCATGGACTGGGATCCCTTTCTAACAGGGACACCAAGGCATGTATGGAGGCTCAGGAGGGTGGAAACAATACCTGGCCCTTCAGGTTAAGAGGAAATATATGTAAAGGGGCTGGAGGAACCTAGACATGAAAGTACAAGCCACAGAGAAGGTGAGGATGCGGAAGTCCCCTGAGAGACAAGAGGGAGGAGAAAGAAAACAAAGGTCAAGAGTAAAGGTGACTTAAGATCATCCATTGGGGTCAAACAGTCATCAGAGCCCTTACCACCAGGATCTCAGGAGTGGGCATCCCGAGAACACTTTGGAGGGACTCAGCACAGTCTGTGTTCATGGAAGAGGCCGGGGCACAGCATACCACCCCTCACATATAGGTACCTAAAATGGGCCTGCACATGGGCCAACAGCATGAGCAGAACACTTGTGGCTGCAGCGCCAGCAATCACATAGCTAGGTACCCATCCATGTGAACAAATTCAAGTTTTGTGGACAAAGCTTAGGCACCCTGACTCACTGTGGCCACTACATAAGACCAGCCTCACAGGGTCAGTCCAATGGTCCATCTAGTCCAGTATACTGTCTTCCAACAGTGGTCAATGCCAGCTTCTTCAGAAGGAATGAACAGAACAGGGCAATCATGAAGTGATCCAATCCCTGTTGTCCAGTCTCAGTTTCTGGTGGTCAGAGGCCTAGGGACACCCAGAGCTTGGGGTTGTATCCCTGACCATCTTGCCTAATAGCCATTGATGGACCTGTCCTCCATGAACTTATCTAATTCTTTTTTAACCCAGTTATACTTTTGGCCTTCACAACATCCCTTGGCAATGAGTTCCACAGGTTGACTGTGTGTTGTGTGAAGTAGTACTTATGTTTATTTTATAGCCACTGCCCATCCGTGAACAGAGTTTGCATCCTGGTTTCCTGGGAAAATTCAGAGACATTATAAAACCCTGAAGTCTGTAATTTGAGCACCTTGTTGGCATAGAATAAAGAAACACAACAATAATAGAAACTAATAATGTTGTGAGATTGGTGGGAAATGTACATTAATGGGCTATCAGAGCTGAAGTCAGCTGATGACTCAGGAATCTCTTAGTGTTAACTGGCGAGGGGCACAGAGTGGGTGCCGAGTGGTCTGGTATGTACATTCTAGTTCACTAAAAGATTGCCATATGAGTCTCAAATAAAAGCCCATGTCACCAATATCATTGTGAAACACATGTACAGATGCGGTGTAAAGAGTCATGTATATGCATTGAAAATTACATTTTTATGATCTGTGTCTAGGGATTAGTCACCAGGAAAGGTGAAAAAAATGGTTTTCTTTCAGGGAAGAAATGTTTATCCATCTGTTTCTTTATCTCTAAATTAAGCATGTAGGGTTCACATTCAGTTCAGAAGGACTGTGAGAACTACAAAGAAAGAAAAGTAACAGGAAGCAGACAGGGGGTGGGGAACCAATTTTGGGGTACACATCAAAGGTGTGCTCTAGTATATTTGGGGGACAAAGAAGACACCCTGGTATCTTTCACTTAGGAAGTAGATGGACAGTGATAGGGACAGCGGGGTTGCTATCAGGTGTGATTGAGAACTTTGGGTGAGAAACATCTTTAGACAGGAGGTGAACCTGTTGGTTAAGTTTAGTCTCTAAGAGCATGTTATGATTTCATTTTACATGTAACCATTTTTTGCTTGCATTCTTACTCACTATCACTGGAATCTCTGTTCTTTGATCATCTCTGTTCTTGTTTGCATTATAAATATATCTAAGTGCTGTGTGTTTTGCCGTATAGTATAAGTAATAAAGTATAGAGTTTAAAGTATAAGTAATAAACTGGTGTGTACTGTTCCATTGGGAACAGCAGGCCTGGTAATTCTGTGGGAGTTCAGTGGATAAAGGTCTGGACACTATATGGAACGGTCAGAAGACTCAGGTGTTGGTGTGTGCCTATCACTAACCTGTACAAAGAGTCTGAGGAGGCCTGGATGGCAGTGTTTGTTTTGCCAGAGCCTGGTCGTTTCAGTGAAGTGACCCACAGCAGGCACAGACAAGACTTCGTCACTCTAAGGGCAGGCAATGGTAAGGTGTCTCGTAACCCTGGGAACTCCTGGGGAGTGTCACACAACTCTATTGGAATTCTCTTTGTTTCTCTCCCTTCCTTCTAATTACCGGCAAGGGTCGCCCTCAGTATGTTGTAGGTCTTTTTGGAATTCCCTCTGGCTGCTTATCCTTGGCAAAGGCATCTCTTGTCCTAGGGTTCGGCTGATCTGCTGCAGGAGAACAGGAAACAACTCTGGGAGCAGCTCCTGCACAGCTTTGCTCGACTGCAGTGCTGACACCACCTCAAAGATGGCACATGTTGCCTGAAAGGAGAGAATGGTAAAAACTGAGATCTCTTCCCAACACCATCACACCCTCTCTCCCCTTCTGAGATCTGCTGTACGAAATTCTCACTTCTGCCAGTAACTTGAATGACTGCGAGCAACTCGCTTAACTCGTGGCTCAGTTTCCCACATCTGTACAAATGTGGATGACCTACCAAGGCATATTGTGAGTCCTAAGGAATATTTGCAAAGCACTGTGAGAAAGCTGGTTCAAAGACTTTCTAATTGCCAGATGTTATTAAGTAAATCAGCCACGTACTCTAAAACTGCCGTATTTGTTCCACAGACAGCAGAGCTGGACTCAGGGAAACAGTACATCAGAGGAGAAGTGCCCACACAGCAATATTATACCACACTTCTAGCTTTGCATCAGCAGGATTGTCACAGGGCAGAGGAAAGCCTGAAAGACGTGTCTGTCTTTACTTACTGAGAGAGATTCAGCAGCTGCCCAATCCCTGTCGATTTCAGTCTCTGAGGTGATGCGGCCTTCTTGTCTTGTTGGAGTCTTTATCTTGTCTATCAGGATCTTTAGGACTTGAGTGGCAAGCAAGGGGTCTCCCCCCAGAGATCTCCACAGCTCAGTGATGTCACTGCAATTTAACAGAAGTTACATGTGACCCCTGGACACTTTTGTGGCTCAAACTGAATACGTCATATTTAAGTAAAGACCAAATTTTCTCCTTGCCAATGATGAGAAAGTTAGGAGTACTGTCCTCCTTTAACGCTCCTCGTGTTTAAATATTGAGTTTCCAGTTACAGAACTAGGTTAAGTGACCTAGTCTTACTGCAGCCTCACCATTAATACTAGACTTCAGAAGGACAGGACACAGAGCACCAACCTCAGTTTCTGCTTTCCCATTTTCCAGTAAATATGGAATCATGAACATGTGGCTACAAAGATCTAGGGTTTGGAAGGCAAATTGATGAAGGAAAAGCCATATTCCTACTAACTGGTGTGATATAGCATGGCCAGAAGACAGCAGGAGAGTGATAGATGGGAGATAAGTAAGCCCCAGGATGATGAGAGCCTTAGTCCCTGTAGAGGGAAGGGAGGCTGCTACAGATTAATTAGAGGACCTGAAACCAATTAAGCCAATTAGAGCACCTAAAGCCAGTCACCTGATAAACCCCCCCTGCTTCAATCAGACAGTTGGAGGAGTTGAAGCAGAGTTGTTTGGTGTTGGAACAGAGAGCAGTTTGGAGGAAGCAGTTTGGAGAAGTGCTGTGGCGGGCCAGAAGACCAAGACCCTAGCTAAAGGGAAACCCGGCTTGTGCAGAGCAGAGGGACTCTAGAGACACAAGGGGTTGGGAGAAACTTGGCCCAAGCGGAGAGAGGGCAGGAAGCCCCACAAGCTGAAGGGCCAGAGAGGGAAGTAGCCCAGGGGAAGGAATCGCTAGTTCAAGTGGTTCACTGCTATCCCTAGAGCCCCTGGGCTGGGACCCGGAGTAGAGGGTGGGCCCAGGTCCCTCCCTTTCCATTCCCCTTTTCAGATACTAATGGGACAGTTGATACCCCAGTTCAGGGGTGAGAAATGGTGCCTGCACCCACACAAGAGGAGAAAGTGCGGGACGCAACATAATAGTGCCGGCAATTTGCCACACTGGATATACAATTATGAGACCAAATATTCGTGACCATCCTATGTCCCCTTCACAAAGGGTGTCCCTACCCTCTGTTTGCCAGAAGCTGGGAATGGGCGACAGGGGATGGATCACTTGGTGATTACCTGTTCTGTTCATTCCCTCCGGGGCACCCGGCATTGGCCACTGTTGGAAGACAGAATACTGGGCTAGATGGACTTTTGGTCTGATCCAGTATGGCCTTTCTTATGGTCTTAGATTCCAGCACTGATAACTGATAACTCAGTTAGGGATCTTTAAATGAAATGATGGATCTGCTTCCAGTCTAGTTTTACGTACCCAGGACAGCAACTCTATTCTAGTAGCCACACCCTCACTGATACCAAGCAGAGGTCTGATGATAATATTGGCTCTATTCTTTGTAATCAGCCAGGGATTTGGACTTGAAGCGGTCATGCTACCAGGAAACCAACAGCCACTGCTAATTTCCAGAGTGAGGTCAATTCAGGTGTCTAGAGAGGTAGATGTTTCCAACAATACACTCCAGTTATGCCAGTAAAAATAGGTCTTTAGGATATCAAAGCAGCTATCAATTAATGGAAACAGAATGACACTTAGTTTCTCTCCACACCCCACCTTAACATGCTCTTGGACCTTCCTGTAGAAAGACCCAGGCTATTAACCTTTAGGAATTATCCCAAACTGTTTGCTGCTTAAATAAGAACCTACATCTCCCAGTAAAGCTGTGGGATCCATGTTTCACCAAGATGAATGCAATAGGTAGCGGTATATACCTGTCTATCGGCAGAGGTTCACCGAGGAGGCTGGAGATCACTGTCTCTAGGTCACGGTGAGCTAAAATGGACACCGCCTCCACCAGGAACTGCTTCAAGCTGCCCTCCTGGATAGTAGGCATGTGGCTATATATTATAACCAGGATATCTGGCACCTGGAAGGAACAAAACCAGAAAGAAATGTCCCTTTTTCTTTCTCTTCATTCATTCTACAGAATTAAAATCTTTATTTAGCTATTTAGCCAGTTGTTGCTTTTTTAGAAATTCTTCACTTCAAGAAACAAATGTTCAAATATGTCTGCATAAATTTAACCCACAAAAATTGCCCACACTTGGCTGTAAAAACTAACACTGACACACACATATACATACCAGGTAATGTAATGTGGTGGTGCCCAGCTATGCATTAAATAAACCAGTTCGCATGCACAAAAGAAGGCTTTACTTGCCCACATTTTGCAGGTGTGATTTAAGCAGCCAAATCTGACCATTTGCCTCGAAGAATGCCTAGTTCATAAACAACCACAAGCACAAAATATGCAAGTGCTTTAAACACAGCGTGCAAATGCCTGGGACTATGAACAGGTGATGACCTCTCATATTCACTCCTGGCCCTTCACATCTTCAAAACACTGTGTAAACATGGCAGTTCTGCTGCGAGGGTTCCCTGTCCTGAGACCTTTCACCAGCCTTGTTAGAAGATTTGTGGAATGCTCCTTTCATCTAGCCCTAACGCACTGGGCTCCAGAATAAGGCATATAAATAGTGGATCCCAAAGACACTATAGTTTTCTCCCTCCCTCCCCCCTTCTATTCTTAAAGGGTACGTCTACACAGCAAAAAAAAATCTCACAGCAGTGTAAAAGTGTAGCTGTTCCTGGTTGGGCTGGAGCCCAGGCTCTGAAACCTGGCAAGAGGGTGGGTCTCAGAACCCAGGCTCCAGATTGACTTGGAATGACTACAGTGCTATTTTTATCCAGGTAGCCCTTAGCCATAGGCCTCCTAATAAATGGATGATTCCAAGTGCCAGTCATTCTGTCTTGTTGTATTTTCCCCAGAGTCTGTTTTTTCAAGCCTTTCTTGGCTGAATACTGTGGCGACAATTTAGACAAATAAATAACCAACCATCTTCCTTTTCCCTTGGATTATCTCTGTCTACTGCGATTGATTCTGCCATTGCCTATCTTAGGGTAGGAACAGAGATGGAATCGACTATGTCCGAGGGGGAGAAACAGCAAGATTTTTGTTTATTACACATAAGGGCAAAGATCTAAAAGCCTAGAGTTTAGACAGAAAACCTCTCCAGTTTCCTGTTTTACCTGCTCCAGCATGGCATCTCCACACTCCTTCAGGATGATTTTCATCCACAGTCCAGCTGCCGTGGCACACGTGGGGCTGGCAGACAGCATACCACCCAATGTGGCCTTAATAAAGTCTGTGGCCTGTTCTGAGGGAAAGTACTCACTAACAACCTGGGAACAAATCAAAAACAGGAGAGACTGCAATGATGTCTGGCTTTTTAAAAATGGAGGCCTAATATCTCTATGAAAAGATATATGCATCAACAAATTGTTAATTAGCCTCATGTCTAGTGAGCCATTTGTGATTACAATTCTCTCTACAGTCTATATACGACATTTTTGTAGTCTACACTAATGATATCAGGTTAGAGACAAAGCCTCTGTTGCACAATTAGCACAACATTGTATTGGATGTGCAGGAGGTAAGTTTCCAGTGTGTATTCTCTTATATACACTGCATCTTTTTACAACTTATAAAATGAAGTAAAGAGAGGCATGCACACAAATATAGGCTAAGGCAAACCCACAAGGTGACAGAATGAAGACTGGGTGGTTTCTCAGCTTGATGTTCCACTAACACAGTTTTTTCTCATGGATGGCTGGATAGGTACATGTGTGCGCAGCTGTGTGCGTATTTTCATGTGCGTGCAACATTCTGTGGAATCTGCTTTTTACATGGCATTCATAGCACACATCTATGAAAAGCATCTTGCCGGTTACTAGCAATGAATGCCCCGCTCCCACAGCTCACTCCAAGTACGGAAAGGCATCATGAAAGCGTAAATGTAAAATGAATGGTGCCCCGTCACTAGAACATCCGCACAAGCTTTTTGAGTCAGTTACCCTGGCCATTTTGGAAGATGTCTGAAACAGAGCCTCAGGGTCTGGAGCTGTTAGTGCTTCACGGAGACATCTCAGCTCCTCCGCCGCTGACCCCAGATTCATGGACTGGCCTGGAGTGGAGAAAAGGAGAAAAAGTACTGTAACGATTAATGAAACTGAACCTCTACTGCATGGATATTCATACAGAAGGATCCATGTGCTATGCTGTTATCAGCATAGTGTAAAATCTTGGCCCCATCAAAGTCAATGGCAAAACTCCTGTTGACTGTAATGGAGTCGGGATTACACCCTAAATGTCTGAAAGTTAATGGTAGTGGTATGTTACTGTGAATGATACAGGATTGAACAAGCACTGTATTCAGCTTGGAGCAGCTTTCTGGGTGTGTTTGGTTTCAGTAGCCTCTCTGCTCTCAGTATTTAAATCTAATCTCATATTCAAGTACAAGTCATGCAGGTAGATCTCAGGTTCCAATGTAGAGGTGAATCCCTCCACCAAACTCTCATTGTAAAAGAGATGGGGCTGGACAAAAACTTCAGCAGGAAACCCAGGCTCATCAGTCACTTCTAAACAATGCTGGGATTTCTATCTTGTACATGCAAAGATTGGAGTCTCTTCTTCTGTTTCTGAATCACCAACACTGTTTTTTAAGACTGATTAATAATAATTGGAAATAAGGTGACCAGATGTCCCAATTTTATAGGGATAGTCCCGATTTGGGTTTTTTTTTTCTTATATAGACTCCTATTTCCCCCCACCCCTGTCCTGAGTTTTCACATTTGCTGTTTGGTCACCCTAATTGGAAATGGCCTTAAACAATAACCAAGCCCTATCCCTTTACATCTAACCATTAGGTGAAAAGAATATCCTACTCTTTCACAAAGGGGAAAATGGCCTACACTTACTGCAGTAGCTTTGAATGCTCATGACAGAGGGCTGCTGGAAGAACTTTTTGTTTAAAGAATTATTCCGGGAAACCCCTCCAATACAGCCAGTGGCAGGGTAAAGAGAATGAAAATGTTTAGTACCAAGGGCTTATCTACATGGAGAGAGTCAAGAAAGCTAATCCAAATTTATTTTCAAAATGCATTAGTTAAACTTCATTAAACACCTATGGGGACACACTTATTTAGAATTAAAGGGGCCTTATTTCAGGTTAGTTTCATTCATGTAATTCACTAAAATTAATAAGGGCCATTTTAATTCAGAATCAGAGCATCCACACATGTGTTTAATGCCACTTTAAATTTACACCTTTAGTTCATTTGGATTAACTTTCCTTAGTGTCCCTGTGTAGAGAAGCCTTAAGGAATTTAGCAGTTATCTACCTGTATGCAGACCGTTTATTATTTGTACAGTTCCCAAAAGTGTGCTAGGCTCTTTACACATCATAATCTTCTCTTCTAATGAGGTATTTACAAGATGCCCACCATTCTGTTATCTAAGTGCTAACAGACAGGACAGAAAGAACTAGACAGGCAGAAAAATGGACATTACAACAGTGAAAGAAGGTGAAGAGTTACTTATACCTGCTAATGGTCTCCTCACCTTGTATACAGAGAAGGCAGCTGATACAGTCAACCACCCACTGACGGGACGTGGCCAGTGAATCACAGCTGTATGGTGCTATTAGTCCAATCAGAGATCCAAACCGATTAAAAGTTTCCTGAGTCTAATTACAAAAGAATGAAGAATGAACGTTTTCAGCTGTACTAGACTTCACTTGCCATCCTTACTGTTGCTACCAGTCAGCTCTGTGTTTTTGGGGAACCAGGGCACAGTATCTAGCCTGTGTGTCTCATGAAGGACACCCCTCACCCCCGTCTCTGTTTGAACCAAAACCGATCAGAGAAAAGGCTTGCAGAGAACAATGAAGGGCATGGGGAGACATACCTAGACCCCTCCTGACAAGGGTGACAAGATTAAGACATCTCCATTTTTGCATACAGAATGAAGAACAGAGACAACTCCCCTAGCCTCATCTGCATGAGAGATGGGACAGGGATTAGCATAAAGAATGAGGAACGGGGAACTGCACTGAACTCTGGGACCAGAAAAGCAGGGACGCACTGCATCATGGGAATCCCTGCTCCAGATGCTAATGAACCTACGCCTGCACGCACCCAGCTCAGCAATTATCAGAGCAATTCTAGTAATAAATCTTTGATTGATATCCCATAATACTGAAGCAGACTAGTTGCCTTGTGAGCTCCCTGGAAGAAAATAACACCCATAGCCAAGAGTGATCAGCTCCTATTGTCTAGCCCAGGGGTCGGCACTTTCAGAAGTGGTGTGCCGAGTCTTCATTTATTCACTCTCATTTAAGGTTTCACGTGCCAGTAATACATTTAACGTTTTTAGAAGGTCTCTTTCTATAAGTCTATAATATATAACTAAACTATTGTTGTATGTAAAGTAAATAAGGTTTTTAAAATGTTTAAGAAGCTTCATTTAGAATTAAATTAAAATGTAGAGCCCCTGGACCTGTGGCCAGGACCCGGGCAGTGTGAGTGCCATTGAAAATCAGCTCGCCTTTGGCATGCGTGCTATAGGTTCCCTACCCCTGGCCTAGCCTAAAGAAAATCCTTGAGCCATCAGTTTACCCATAAAACAAATCTAGTGTTCTCCCTTGAGCCATTGTATTTTCTCTACAAAACCCCCGACCTATGCCCAAGTAAGGGTTCTGATGTATAGACCCAAACTCTGCATCAGTGCCATTGGGATTCTATCTCCTGACTGATCGTGCTGGGGGCTCTGCCTGTCTTCAGCACTCAGGACCCTGAGCTACCACCCTCACCTGGGAACCCCGACCAGTTCAAGCCTCATGGAGTGGGGGAGATCCCTCTCTCTCTCTCTCTCTCTCTCTCTCTCTGTTTTCTTTTCTACCTCAGGTATTAACCTTTAAAATGTAACTTATGTTTGTTTAGCTCCTTGTGTAGTTATCACTATTATTCAATAAATAACTTTTATGGTTCAGCTGGTTGCTTCTCTCTCTCTCTGAATTTTACTCTTTTGTGTTTTTAGCTTCCCCCATTTACTCGGCAGCAACACTTCTTGTACCTAAGCTAAAGATCCCTGTAGTGCCCAAAAATACTGTGGGGTTTGCTCATCAAGTGTGTTACTCCCAGTACAATTGTAATGTGAAAGTGTGATAGGGACGTGTTAAACTTGGGGCACATAAGGGAGGGGCAGCTGAAAGTGCTGTTCAACCCAGCCTATTGAGACCAGGGGCACATAAGGGTACCAGCTTGAAAGTGCTGCTTAACTCAGCCCACTGAATACAGGGACATATGAGGGGATCAGCTGGGGCGTGCTGATTGACTTGCTCTGCTAGTGTGTGTGTGTACGCGCGCGCGCATCTTCATCTAGTTCTAGTTATTAGCCCTGGGGAACCTAGGTCCTGCAGGGTAGCTCCATTGGGAGCTCCATTGGGAGGGGACTTGTAGAAGGAAGGAGTAGAGCTCCATATGAACACACAAGTGACATAAGCCCCACATTAATAAAATTACAGAACCCTCCCCCCACCCAGAAGAGTAACCCTAATCAATGAGCCTACCCAAAGTGACGGGCACATCTGATAACATTGTGCCTCTGATTCCTGTACTGAACTGGGGAATGCACATTGGAAAACATAATCCCAATTGTACATACAAATGGATGGGGTCTAAATTAGCTGCTATCATGCAAGAAAGAAACCTCAGAGTCATTGTGTACAGTTCTCTGAAAGCATCTGCTCAACATGCAGTCAAAAACCATAACAACATGTTAGGAACCATTAGGAAAGGGATCGATAATAAGACAGTAAATATCATTATGACACTGTATAAATCTACAGTACCCCCACACCTTGAATACTGCGTGCAGTTTTGGTCATCTCATCTCAAAAAAGATAGGTTAGAATTGGAAGAAATCCAGAGAAGAGCAACAAAAACGATTAGGCGTATGGGACAACTTCTCGTACAAGGAGAGATTAAAAAGACAGGGACTTTTCAGCTTGGAAAAGAGACGACTAAGAGGGAATATGATAGAGAACTATAAAATCATGACTGGTGTAGAGAAAGTCAATAAGGAAGTGTTATTTAGCCCTTCACATAACACAGAAACAAGGGGTCACCCAATGAAATTAATAGGCAGCAGTTTTAAAACAAACAAACAAAAGGAAGCATTTCTTCACACAATGCAGTCAACCTGTGGAACTCATTGCCAGGGAGATGTTGTGAAGGCCAAAAGTATAACTGGGTTCAAAAAAGAATTAGATGAGTTCACGGAGGATAGGTCCATCAATGGCTATTAGCTAACATGGTCAGGGATGCAACCCCATGATCTGGGTGTCCCTAAGCCTCTGACTGCCAGAAGCTGGGGCTGGGACTGTCCAACAGGGGATGGTTCACTTGACAATTGCCTTGTTCTGTTCATTCCCTCTGAAGCATCTGGAAGCCACCACTGTCAGAAGACAGGATACTGGGCTAGAAGAACCATTCTCCTGGGGGATCCAGGATAGCCACTCTTATGTTTTATGTTCTTAGCTGATTAAATAGAAATTCAGCTTTAGCATCCTGGGAGCATAAGAACCAAGAATGCATTTGTGACACTGGCAGACCAGTCAACCTGTGTATGACCCATAATAACTTAACAAGAGGCGCTTCTACTGTATCAAGACAGTTCACTTGCATGTGAATTTCTAAGATGTATTAGTCTAGCAATCATCAACTCATTCAAAAATGAACAATAGAGGCTAAGTGTATTTGTCTGTTTATCTATACCCGGTTAGAAGTTTCACAATGTAACCAAATTAGCTTGTAGATGCTAATTCCCTTTCATGTCTTAATTGCCTTAATTATGTATGCAAGGTGTTCAGTTAACCTTAAAATCAAAGATGTAAGACACTCCAGGAAACCAATCATTTCTACATTATCTTCAGCTTAACTATCTGTGTTATAATGGAAGAACGGCTAATTAGCTTACGTGAATGAATGTAACTAGTTTACTGTGTATGCACAGGAAATAGAAGATTATCTTCAAAGCAAAGTACAACAGGTGATCTGCACTGGGGGAAGGTCCTTCTGTGACAATTTCTGTGAGGTCGGCTTGTCAGCCTGCTAGAATAGCTATAAAAGAGAAGGCTCGGGCCTGATCCTATCATCTCTAGTCTGCTTAAACTCTGAACAGGGAAAGTGTAAGCCATAGGACAGAGATTTTCCAAATAACATTTGGAATAACCCAGAAAATGCATGGAAAAAACTAACAGACTTTACATCTGAGCTGCCTTTGGATTCTGATCTGTTGAGATGATTCCAGAGAGACTTTTACAAACCAGCAGTTTATTCCGTCACTGTTGTGATCCTGAACTATGAACATTGAAAGTCACTTGTATGGATATTGATCTTTTAACCATGTGTAACTCTCTTCTTTCTTTTAACAATAAATCTTAGATTTAGTTATTAAGGATTGGCTGACAGCATGATATTTGGGAAAGACCTGAGATTCATATTGACCTGGGGATAAGTATCTGGTCCTTTATGATCAGTGAACCTCACATATGGTGAGCCAGGTTTTCAGTAACCCCTCACTATATTAAACATAGAATATCAGGGTTGGAAGGGACCTGAGGAGGTCATCTAGTCTAACCCTGTGCTCAAAGCAGGACTAATCCCCGGAGAGATTTTTACCCCACTTCCCTAAATGGCCTCCTTAAGAATTGAACTCACAACGCTGGGTTTAGCAGGCCACTGCTCAAACCACTGAGCTATCCCTCCCCTTTCTTCCAAGACATGGATGTTTAGATGGGAGCCAAGGTCTGGACTGCCAAAAGGGGACTGCATTTGGCATCTTGTTAACTAGGGTGGGAGCTCTTCTGTTGTTGACTTGGTGAATCTAATTATAGAATAAGCCATCAGTTTGGGGGATTGTCTGCCCTCTACTTCTTGCAGTCTGCCTGGAGTGTGGTCACGGCATTGTTGTGTAAACCTCTCTCTTCTGGAAGCAGGGGGATCTTAGTCACCTTGAGATCCCAGCTGCTGCCCTGGAAGAGTTTTTCATGCATTTGCGTGGAGTGTCAGATCTGATATAAGCAGGGAAGTCAGCTCAAGGAAGAAATAAAGAGTGAGAGGCTATACTCACTGTGCTATTAACTGTCTCTTGATATGCAGTCAGCAGCTGGGTGCTGGCCTGCAAGGCCCTTTCTCTCTCCCACTCCTTCTCTGAACTGAACCATGGCCTTAGTAGCTGTTGGTAGAGCAGGGGAATGGACAGAGTTAGTTCCAGAAAATTCCCCCCAAAAGTTCCTCTTAAACAGGTTTAATTGTCACTAAAATCCCTCTCCAAAGCATCTGACCTCGGTGTAGCAAAGGAATGACATGTCTAATGGAAGAGCCCCTTAGATATACAAGTCCCAGGGACCAGATTCACCTCTGGTGATTGAAGCCAAAGGAGGTACATGAGAGATGAATCTGGGCCCGTGTATGTGATGTCTGCTGTAGATTGTCTGATGGGAGCGGTCTAGCACTTTGCATGCTGTTTGATGTCTGCTGCTGTGGTCTGTTTCCTGGGCAACTTCTCCCACGTCGAGTGGCAAAATGACAGAGAGGAGCATTTCTTTTTATTAATTTGAATAAGAGCAGAGAAGTCTTATCCTGAAGGTGCATCAAACTCCCCACCCTTCAGCTCTTCAAGATATTCTGTTCATGTCTGAGGAACAAGAAGTCTCCTCTGAATGAGTTTCCATACACAGGGCTTAACTCAATATTAATGAATTCCTCTTTGAAGAAATGATCAGTTTCAACTGGTTCTCTTGGATTTGGCTACTGCAGGGTGATTTTCTTGCCGGTCCAAGTAGTGTCAACTCCATTGTAAGAACTCGATCCCAATCCAGCCCTGGCATAAAATGGCATAGCTTCCGTGGATTTCAATGGGGCAAATGCCCACTTATCACAAGGAAGAATGTAGTGCTTTCTCCCTAAAATTAACTCCGTTGTGGAAAATTCCTCCACAACTGAAGCTTGACCCCCTAAATCTCTGACTCTTCCCTGCTGTAACACAAGAAACAAACAATCTCCACCGCGGTTCAATGGTCTACTCACATCAAACATTTCCTGGAACCAGTCTGCGGTTGGTTCTTCCTCCAGCAAAGTCTTCATTAGCTTGCCAAGGGCTTCCACGGACCTCATGTACAGTGACTGAAACCAGAAGAGAAGGAGTGAGGCTCAGCGCATATCATTTGTGTGTGGGGGCCGGGTGAAGCTAACCATAACCTTGCCAGGGAGGCCATGTGTGACTGCCATTACCCAGTGCCTGCTGGGCAGAAATACAGTGGATGGTGCCAGAGGAGAATTGTTGTCACGTACCTGTATATGCAGAGCATCCTTTGCTGTCTCGCCTTCCTCTTTCGTCTTCTCCAAGGGAGGAAGGGGAAATAAACTTTTGAAACACTGATCTATGAGCTCACGGTTTTCCTCCAAGGTCAAAGATGGTTTGAGTTTGCTGGCAGAAGAAAGAGAGAAAAGTCATGCATTAGACTCAGTACCACCTCCAAGTAAAAGAGTGGGTCCAATGGCTAGAGATTGCCCCAGTCTAGAACCCCAAATACAAACAACCCTTCACTTTGCAGCTGAGCACCTCTTTGCACCTCTATTAAGTATTGGCTTATCTAGAAGTAAAGCTAAAGCTTCAAGTCCCCTTTTTAGAGAAACCCACAAGCTTCCTTCCCCCTGCCAGCTAGCCAGACACCTCCCTCCCCATCTGAGCTCTCCTCCATTCTACTGCATGGCCCACAACCTCCAGTCTTGTGTCTTTCAAGCACAAACCTCCAAATGGACACATTCGAACCCTCAAGAATGAAAGTTCTGCTGGTGAGCAGCATGTGAGCCAAACCCTGCAGGCATCAGACTGCTCCCAACCTGACACTCCTGAATTAACAAATAAGAAGTCATCACAGTGCCAGGAAATGTGGCAGAAAATAGCCTACCTCAGATGTTCAATGGCAAGAATTGCCTTGTAGCGAACTGGAGATGCCAGGGAATCCAGTGGTTCCTTTTTAATGAAGTCCTGAAATGCATTAATAGGGACATAAAAAATGGGAAATGGATTTGAAAGGCAGAGAGGTCTTCCTCTCACACCCTGAAATAGGGCCATATGCCACACCTGTAATAAACAGACACCGTACTCAGCAGGCGCTCTGCCTCTGAAACGGACCATAGGGCCATCTGCAGGCTATACGGAGGACAGAAAGATAATTCACCAGACACAAGCCATTCCTTCCAGTTACAGCCCACAATATGTCAGCATCTCTGCCGAGCTCAGAGTGGACCCAGCATTTGGGGTGCCATGCAGGTAGCTCATGAGACTGCAGTAGTACAGTCACAGCCAATGGATAAAATAACATCTCCCTGGAAACCCAGTCTTATTGCATTACAACAAACTCCTTTGTACTTCAGTCCTCAAAGCTCCTAATCACTCACCAGCATGTAGCCAAGGAGCTCCTGTTTGTAAGAGAATTCGAACTCCTGGGAGTCTCTGGTCTCCAAGATGGCACAGCTAATCTCCGTGACATTCTGGATGAGAGTTAGTTTTAGGTACATATCCTACATAATCCAGAAGGAGAAACAAGGGAATGTGGATGAGAAACTGAGAGAAGAACCAGAGTCCAGAAGATAAAGATCAGGAATTAAATCTAGCCTCAGGAGCGAAGAGAGGTGTCCGCAGACCCTAGAAGGCAGAGGACCCCAGCTCTGCACCCACCTCAGAAGAAAAGAAAACCCACGTTCATCAAATAAATCCAAGTCCACTTACACCAGAGCAACCAGGACTCCTGCTTGATGTAGCAAGGACATCAAGCTCTGTGCAATTTAAACAAGCAACTTGTGTATAGAAAATGCAAGACCTGAGAGCGGATTATTTAGAATTTACCTTGTTCGTAACAGTGATGCCCAGCACCTGAAAAACGAAATGCAAAACAGCTCTTAGCAATGTATGTCCAACATAACACACATCCTCAAAATGTCCTGGCTGGTGAATATGGAGCAGAGAGAAATCACTATTGTTAAATCTTCCAAAAGGCAGGAAATGTATCCAGAGGGGGTGTTTTGTAGAGGTCAATATCAGGGGCCATCCTATGTAATATTTGCATTTGTGAACTACTAGAAGATATCAGTTTGGTTCAACTGTTTTTGACAATGCCTAAGTGAGAGTCTCAGTCAGATAGGGCAGAATTGAATGGCAAAGTGATGTGGAGAGGTTGCACGGAGATGAGAGTCAGTGCCTGCAGTCAGACACCTAGGGAACAGAAATAAGGAGCACACAGACAAACAAGAAGACAGATAAGAGGTAAGGGAAGTAGTGTGTCCAAGAAACAGAGTGACAGCAAATCAACTAAATACAAGCTAGCACTAGTCTCTCTTTGCTAGCGAAAGATAGAGCTAGATACAAATACATATTAGGGGAGTTAGAGTGTTATTCTGAATAGCCTGAGTGTGACTGCATCTGAATTACTGTGTAGCTGTGGTCTACAGAATTTCAGAAGAATATAGAGAAACTAGAGAAAATACAAAGAAGAGCAACAAAAATGATACAACATGTGACAGCTCACGCTCCGTCCATTACAGTTTTAAATTTGAGTTATGTGACAAATTATTGCTCAAAGGAGAGTTTTAGAAAATACAAGCCCTCTCTCTATAAACTCAGAGGCAATGCTATCACTTCAGGGTAATGCCCCTAACACTTATCACACAAAAGCTCTTACCTGACAACTGGCTCTGTAATAGTGAAGGATGTTCCCTGTGATGTCTGCCTCCACTCGGGAGAGAAGCTGGTCTTTTGGAGCATGAACAGCCACGTTGCTGTATGTCAGCATCAGGGTGCTGCGAGTCTTGCCTCTTTTTCCACGGTGGTAGTCCTAGACAATCGGAAACGTCACTAGAGACAAGTTCTTGTGATTCATTTTGCCTTGGAATTCTGATCTGCTGCTGACCGAGGAATTGCTCACAGCAGCAATGGCAGTTTGCACTTGCAAAGCTCTTTTCAGCCAAAGATCTCAAACCACTTGCAAACAGTATTTAAGCAATATAATAACTGTGTGAGGTAGGGAGTTATTAGTATCTCCATCATTCCCACAGGTCACTCTGACACAGAGAGCCTAAAATGCTGAACCTACAGCAGTGAAGTACACGGGAGCTTAGTCGTTGACACTGGTGGGTACAAGATCAGGCGCTAAATGTCTTGCCTAAGGCTGCACAGTGAGTAAATGCAGAGCCAGCAATGGAAGCCCAGAGGCCTAGTCTCCTGCTCTATCCTCTAGATCAGTGGTTTTCAACCAGGAGTACTTGTGTACCCCTGAGGGTCTGCAGAGGTCTTCCGGGGGTATATCAACTCATCTAGATATTTGCCAGTTTTAGAAGCATAGAATATCAGGGTTGGAAGGGACCTCAGGACGTCATCTAGTCCAACCCCCTGCTCAAAGCAGGACCAATTCCCAACTAAATCATCCCAGCCAGGGCTTTATCAAGCCTGACCTTAAAAACCGCTAAAGAAGGAGATTCCACCACCTCTGTAGGGAACCCATTCCAGTGCTTCACCACCCTCCTAGTGAAAAAGTTTTTCCTAATATCCAATCTAAACCTCCCCCACTGCAACTTGAGACCATTACTCCTTGTTCTGTCATCTGGTACCACGGAGAACAATCTAGATCCATCCTCTTTGGAACCTCCTTTCAGATAGTTGAAAGCAGCTATCAAATCCCCCCTCATTCTTCTCTTCTGCAGACTAAACAATCCCAGTTCCCTCAGCCTCTCCTCATAAGTCATGTGCTCCAGACCCCTAATAATTTTTGTTGCCCTCTGCTGGACTCTTTCCAATTTTTCACATCCTTCTTGTAATGTGGGGCCCAAAACAGGACACAGTTTTCCAGATGAGGCCTCACCATTGTCGAATAGAGGGGAACGATCACGTCCCTCGATCTGCTGGAAATGCCCCTACTTATACAGCCCAAAATGCCATTAGCCTTCTTGGCAACAAGAGCACACTGTTGACTCATATCCAGCTTCTCGTCCACTGTAACCCCTAGGTCCTTTTCTGCAGAACTGCTTCCTAGCCATTCGGTCCCTAGTCTGAAACAGTGAATGGGATTCTTTCGTCCTAAGTGCAGGACTCTGCACTTGTCCTTGTTGAACCTCATCAGTTTTCTTTTGGCCCAATCCTCTGTCTAGGTCCCTCTGTATCCTATCCCTACCCTCCAGTGTATCTACCATCATTTTACAACAGACTGCCTGCAGTTAAGCAGAGAGGAGCACAATCTGGAGCTGGGGTTCTCTCAAATGATTTTTATCATCTGATGTCTCATGGCTTGAGCGCTCCTCCCATGCACAATGTGTGGGAACTACATCAGTCGCTTGCATGGAAAAGACATCAGACGATAAAAATCATTTTAGAGAACCCCAGCTCCAGATTGTGCTCCTCTCTGCTTAACTGCAGGCATCACGTAGAACGCATACATTGGGGGACAATGCTAGCTGACCAGAGCAGACACTACCGCAGGGTTGCTGCCCCCGCTTTAGAGGGGGAGAGGAAGTTTGAGAGAAGCCCCTGGCTCCTTTACCTTCAGGTGGCTGATGAACCCAGAAATCTTAACCTTGCTCATTGCAGCCCCAAACTCCTGAAGTGCGTTCAAGGTGAGGTCCAAGTGGCTCTCAGCAGACAATGCAAGGATGGAAATGACTCCCTGTGACCCAAGAAAAATACTGGTTAGGATCTAACTAGGTGCCTGATAAACCCCACGACTCCATTCCTTTCACCTGAAGTGGTGTAAAATGCCAGTGAGGCCTGAGACACATGGGGAGCGGGGGCTGAGTGAAATAGCAATGAAGAGGATATGACGCAAAATGGCATCTGTCCCCCGAGGCCAACTCAGACCTGAGCCCCACAGGCAGCATTCAGGGATTACTTGGTAAAGTGGGGAGAGGGACAGAGTCCTCACCTCTCTCTCAGGGGCTTCCGTATAATCTGTTGTCGTCAGAAATGTATTAATCTGTGATTTAACATGGACCAGGTCCTGACACACTGCTAAGGATGTTCCTAGTGCCTTATACAGGAAACTCTGAAAGAAAGAGACCAGCACTGAGAGATCAGTAACACAACGTGCCTGTGAGTACAGACCCAGCTCAGCAACACTCAGGAAGGAACAAGATAGCCAAGTCCAAGCATCCAGACTGCAGAAACATCCCATCATCTAGCCCAGCCAGAGAACCAACAATGCAGTACAGACAAGCAGCCTGTCCAAGCAAATATTGGAAGGGCGGGGGGGGGGGAGGGGGGGACAAGAGAGCAGGGAACAACTAAAAACAAATGTTATATGCAGAATAAAATATAAAGTAATGAAGCCTTGAGAGAAGCCTTATGCAGCCCCCCAGTCAGAATTTCAAGGGAAATTAACTAGAAACTAAGCCTTAACAGATAACAAACCTTCTCTTTGGAGGGGCTGGCATAGCCGGCCATCTGCTGGCTCAACTCAAGGCTTATCTGGCTGCTCCAGGCACTGTCACCTATCATCTCCAGAGATGTCCTTAGGAACTGCGTGTAAAACAAGAGTTAAAGCAGATGGTTAATTGCAAGAATTTGGGGGTTGTTGTGGGGTTTGTTTGTTTCTTTGTTTGGTGTTTTTTTTTCTTCCTTGTTCTCGGTTGTAAAATTTCCAATATTCAGGTGTCATGGGAAGATTATTTCCCTATTGACAACTATAAACATCAACAACCCAGACTTCCTCTGCCTGTTGTTCTTTAACCTTTGCCTGATGATTCCTCTCAGTCCCCAAACCCAGATGGACAGTGAATTGGAGAATGAGATGGAGCCAAGAAATCTGACCATTCAGGAGTGATTTTATAGCGGATGGAGAATGGGTCTAATAAATTTTGAACACAGGGCCCTGGACTATGAAGGACCAGGCACCTTCTCTGAAGTGTTATGGACCCTTTATGCCACCTCCTGAGGGTCCCCAGGATTGTGAGGTACCTCACTACCACCTGCCCTTAGCATGAGGAAGCCTCCTCTGTGCCTGCCACATGTCAGCTCCTGACTCTGCCAGCCACAGGAAACACAAGCACACCCTTCTCACCCCATCCAGCTCCACTGTCCTTCTACAGGTAAGCCATCGGTACACTCCAACCGCCGAGCCCTCTGTGCAGCCCCAGAATGTCCAGCCCCTGTTCCACTGGACACTCACAGAATTCATAGGTTTGCTACACACCTGTCACCGGTGTTACCTCAGCATCACCGCTCCATTTAACACACTTAGATACGTTTAGAGTGAAAACAACTATACTTCACTTACATACATTTATAGTGAAAACAAACAGAGTTTAATTCACGAAGGTCAGAGATTTGAGAAGCAGCAAGTAAAATTAATGTAAACAAATGGTTACATAAAAATAAAATCATAACACACTTCTAGAGCTTAAACTTAGATAACCAAACATTCCCCTGTCTCACAAAGGACAGCTCCCCCAAATCTCTCTCCCAGCATGAAACACCCAAACCAAATGTGATCCTCCATTCATAAGACAAGCCAGCTGGCAGTTCGTCCAATAGGTGAAGGATACCTGGTACAGGATACCTCTGGACCTCCTCCAGATATAGTTCCAAGCATCGTCTTCACTTGTAAACAAGGTACCCCCTATTGTTTGTTTGTTTGTTTTTCTTGTATCGAATCTCCTTTGGAGACTTTGCAATCACTTGATTAGAATGTTGCTCTATTGATTAGCATCCACTGTGAAGAATTACTCATCTACATACAGCCATTCAGGCAGATAAGCATCTCCTGCCTCAAAGAAACTTGTTGATCACTTTCTGGTGACCAGCCCCAACTCACAGACCTTAAAAGCATAAATTTCAGTATACAACCATAACGCCTTATATATTATCCATCCAGTCACTGTGCAATGATTATGATGATCCGTGTGGCACAGGTATCCAGTAAAGGCTTTACATGACACCCTTTGATTATATGGAGATCAGATCCAGGGAATCCTGGTAATCCTATGCACTCCTGTGGCCTCTGCCACTGGGTACCCAAAGGACCTGGGGTCACACCCTCAACTCCCATTGAAGTCAGCGAGAGGTTAGTAACTCTCAGCACTTTGCTGTTCAGGCCCGAATTTTGAACAGCAGCCAGAAAATATCAGAAACCTCACAAGAGAACCTAATCTTCTTTGATTTTTTTAGCTCAAATAATTTCAAATGAGGCTGGATCTGGAATGGGAAATTCTAGAGTGTAATCCAACCCCAAATGGAACTCCAAACCTTCTGGGGCTTATTTGTCACTAGGTCCTTTCCTTTCATTTTCAGCACTCGCCATAAAAATGTTCCTTGTCTGGATTTACAGGAGGCTGTAAAGAGCTCTTTCTGACCAGAAAGGCTTCTCCATGAGATACAGTCACCAAACCTTGTCTTGTCTCTTTTCCTTTTTGGGTTTCTCAGAGCAAATTTTCTTTTGAGGGGCATATAGAAAAAAATAATCCTTTAAATGTCCCCCAGTGATGCATTAGCACCATTAGCATGCTGGTTTTCTGGTTAAGTTTTGTGTTGTTCCCAGTGGTAATACAGCGTTATTTATAACTAGAGCTGGTTGAATATTTCACAAAACAAGTGGGATTTTTCACCACACAAATGAAAAGTGAAAGAAACAAAAATATTTTGCTTTTCAAAATCAAAAATGACCATTATTCAATTCTTTGTTTTCCCCCTTTCCTTCCCTTTATCCCTCGTCCCCATGCCTTTTTCCCCTCTTCCACTTTGTGACTGAAAAAGCCAGACGGGGGAGGAGACAAACAGGAAAGCAACTGGGAAAAAAACCCAAAATCAACTTCAGTTTAAAAAAACTAAACATTTTCTATTTGGGTTGGGGTTGCTTTGTTTTGTGTAAAAAAAAAAAAAAAAAAAAAAAAAAACTGAAAAATTTGAAAATGTCCCATGAAAATAAAAAAGGCCATTTTTCACTGAACAAAAGTTTCAAATGAAATGGTTTGACCAGCTCTGCTTATAATGAATAATTTATCATTATTCTTTCCCCAGCTGATACATTTGGAGAGGGGAGGAAGGGCTGTGACAATACAGCTGAAAGCCATCTTGTACCTGAAGCAGCATGTGCTCCCACCGTTCATGGTCCAGGGAATTCTCTGTGTTTCCTATAAAGCAGGAGGCAAAACAATAATGTCACTTAGGTTAGCAAGAAGAGTTGTCCCAGGTATCTTCTTCGCAATCTGTCCTTCTAAAACCCCTGGTCTGCCAAGCTGTAACATACCTGGGCTTTCAAGACTAAATGGGACCTACGCCAACATTCTTTGTTGGACCAACAGAAAGTATCATGTTATGTACCCTGCTGGCATTTTTATTCAGGGTCAGTCAACCCACCAGGAGTGAGATGCTGAGCACTCCCAATTCCTGTTGACTTTCATGGGAGCTGAGGGTGCTGAGCACCTCACAAAACGGTTCAGCACATCAGAGGACTGGGTTTAATGTGAATACAAACTTTTCTTGCATAATAAGAGATTCTGGACTTGATCCTAACTTGATGTAAATCGGTGTAGCTTCACTGAAGTCAATGGAATTATACTGATTTACATCAGCTGAGAATCTGGCCCTGATTCTGAATGTCCAGCTCTAACCTACCCTTCTTGAATGCCGGCACAATGTAGTACTGGGGACTCTGTACAGCAACAACAACTAGGGAAGCTACAGCTCATTTCTTAAATCTTTTTTTGAATATCAAACCCACTTGAAGATTGTGGGGTCCGACGTTCATCAGAAACATATCGGGTTTGTGCTCCACGTAGGGTCTGTCATGCTCCACAGAGACTACCCTGGCACAGTTACGTCATTGGACGTAGGCATAACCCCATAGTGTAGACACAGCCTACACTGACTGAAGGGTTTTTTCCACGGAGGTCAATAGATTCATACCACTGTAAAATTGGTGAAAGACATTTTTGGGCCCACAATACCTAGATTCTACATAGGGCAGCCACTTGGCCAACCTAGCTTTTATGGCTCAGGTTTCCTTACAGAAAGAAAACTCTGGGTTTTTTAATTGAATCGCCTTTGAAAGTAAACATGGGGTTTAATTTTCAGAAAAATTTAGTTTGCAAAATCAGACTATATATGTTACCCCAAAATATTTCACTAACCTCCAGCTTCATGGGTATTCACCTTCCCAACTAATAACCTAGCAAAGGTGTGGGGGGAACTGCTGTATAATTTCCATTCAGCTGAAACCTTCCTGGCCTGATTCTGCCCTGATTGAATTGGCCTCAGTGGTTAAACTCTGGATTTACCCCAGTGGTTCCCAGTTATCCAGGTGAAGGAAAAGTGAGGGCCCAGAACCCCAACTTCAATTCCCCACTGTTCTCATGTACTGCAACAGGAATGGCACAACACATGTCAATACGAAGCTGCATTTTGTGGCTTCCCTTCTATTCTCCATGGACTGCACTCCTCCTAACTAGCACTTTACCTTCAATGTACTGCAGCAGAGGTGGGATCTTTACTACCCACATCTCACCCACTGCTGCGTGGATAATGTGGTGCAGGGCCTTCAGTAATTGCAAGGCAGCATATCCATGTCCTTCTCTTTCATAAGGGGATGAGGCTACTACCTGTCAATGAGAGAGAAAGAACAGGCTAAGTTTTGTCAGCACAACACCAGTTTGTTCCTGAAGGAGGGAATAGTTCGGACTCTCTCATTGTGGAGACCGTACAATAGAGTTTTTGCTTCTACTGCAGTGTCTTCCTGAAGAAGCAAGCATTCTAGCTAGTACGAGGATGCAGAACAGTGTGTCTCAGGAGAGGGTGGAGAGAGAGAGACCCAATCATACACATTCCTTAGCCTGTCTATAAGCATCTAGCTATAAAACCGATTTTTATAGTTAACTGTCCCACTTCACATTCTCTATTCTCATGGTCTACTCACCAAGAGTCGCGCCAGCAGCCCCTGGGGTGTAGGGAGTTTCACTAGGGAAAGAAGCAGAAGAGCATTCATTATGCCAGGCTTTGCAGAGAGTCCTGCTGATGTTATTCACCTATCCATTTCCAACCTGCCCACCAATGTTGAATACAGCTGATAATAATTTCCATTTCCATAGTGCTTTTAGTCTCTGAGCATCTCAAAATGCTTTACAAACAGGAATGAATTCCGCCTCACAGCACCTCTATGAGGTTGGCATTAATTACTCCTTCATTTCACAAGTGGGGAAGCTGAGAGAGAAAGATCAAGTGATTTCCCCAAGATCACATCAGAATTTTGGTGGCAAGCTGGGAAGAGAACCCACGTTTCCTAGCTCCCTCCCATGGCCATGTTGTAATCACAAGACCATCCCTCATTCATTTTAGCCTCCTGATTGCAGACGAGAGAACTGGAGCAGACTGAATCTGTTCATTTCATAGGGCCTGGAGAGAATAAATGAAAGAGTTTCTGTTATAAACCTGGTCCACTGTAGTCGAGGCAAGCAGCTTCTTCTCCTTCCTGCTGCTTTTTCTCAGCCAGTTCCCTAAGGCATCTGCAGAGAGGCTTCAAAGTACCAGTGTACTGAGCTGGCACCACATACTCCAGAAGCCTTGGCCATAACACCTGCAGAGAAGAGCGAGACTGTTCAGTACATAGCTATTTCCATTCCCCCATCTCCAGTATCCTGCTGTCTGAATCCCTCCCTGTCATGTAGCTTCTCCTTATATTCCTCACTGACCCTTCCCTAACCTATCACCTCATCTCTCTCTCCCCAACATCTCACTCTACCTGTCCGGTGCCCCCGCACTCTGTCTTTTAAATACACTGCCTAGTTTGGTGAATCCTCTTTCCCTGCATTAGAGCATTATGGAGCTATTTAGATAGCACCATAAACTCACCCAGAACTTTACAGACCTATAGAAGGCACACTTCCAGCCCCAATATCTGTTCAAATCCAGGATCACCAAATCAGAAGTATTCATGGGGGATCTAAGGGGAAGTTGCACTCAGACAGTGGAAAGAATTAAGAGAAGATCTCTGCAACATGATTCCTTCCAGTTAAGTTGCTTTACATCTTTTCTCTAATGTGAACCACTTACTCCATGATGAAGGGGTCACACTATCCCTGACATGAATTTGATATGCTGTTCCTCCATTATGCTGACTGTGCAAAGAGCTTCCTTGTGGAGAGGTACAAGGAACAACGTCCCTATTTCAAGAAGCAGTAGTAACAGGTCACTTACTTGGGTCATTCCACTGACTGAGGTGTCCAGACATTGCAGGATGTCAATGCACAGGGTTTGGATAGTGCTTTCTTCTTGAATAGCCTGGGTGAGAAGTGTTGTACCCTGCTGTGAGATACTACTAGCTCTATAGAACTTATTAGCTAAGACACTGGCTATAGAATCAGTGTCCTTCTCTTACGAAGCCATCTTGAACATTGACCTATGCCTGCTTTTATATTGCACTGGAAGTGCACAAACATCTGAAGGAAAGAGAATAATAGAAACTCCTAACTGGTGGGTCAGATTCCAGGCTTAGGAAAACCCTAAAGTGAAGGGAATGATTCACTGAACACAAAAGAGTTTCCCCAACAGCGTTAAGTTTTTTTAAATTTGAAAAACTGTTTCATCTTTTTATCTTTGAGGAAAAACATTCAGCCTCTGCCCAGTGGAAATAAATATGCAGAACCAGGGGGATCCACTCTGTTTGTTCTGATGCCCCAACCAGCTTGGGTCATTCTGTGTGTAGTGAGTGTGATTCTATCAACAATTTACTGTAAAGTTGAACTGTTTATGTTAATACATATCATGGATCCAGTCACGGAGCACAAAGTGTCTGGAGCCCCTGGCTGTGTCCATGGATAGAAATACGGATTGAAGATATTTTTAAACTAGTACATGTAGAGTAGAGTATGTAGTGAGGGAAATAGGCAGCAAGCTTTTCCAGGCTCCTGACAGTCTGGGATGCAGCCTGCATAACCTCGGTGTTTTGCTGATAGTTTATGTATGCTTCAACAGCCACAGAATTGGGCATCATTATGTTCTCTGGAGAGTCTATTGAAAACAAAAAGATGTGCTTCCTTGTACAAGAACATTTCACTGAAAAATGGTGTTTTCAGAAGTTTCAATGTCTCATCAGAGGTTTGAGTAACCTCGATAACTCTGTTAGATGTAATTACCCAGTGTGAGATTCTGATCTCTGTTACACTAGTATAAATCCAGAGTAACGCCACTAAAGTCAGTGGAGTTACCTTGACTTTACACCAATATAACTGATCAGATTCTGGCTCTAATCATTCAGTCCAGCTGTCCCTGAGTCAAAACTCCCACGGAAGGCAAGGGGAGCAATCAGCGTGCAAGAATGGTAGGACCGAGTCCTACGTGTTAAGAACTCTCCTTACCAGTTTGCTGGTGGACACACTGAACTCGTGGAAAACATATGCTACCATATCCCATTCTGCACAATTCTCCACACTTCCTGAACTGAGCAGCCTCCTGATGAAATGAAGAACTGCCTTCCTCACCTGCAAGGGTAGAGATTACACACAAGAGTTCTTGTTATCCCTTCTGCCTGAAATAGGAGATAGGATATGAGAGTCCTTATGCTTTTGAGTATCTCCTTAGATTATAAACATGGCTACATTTAACACAGGCAGGAGAATGACATGCCTTCTCTAGTCTGCAGTCTCTCCTCTGGATCTGAATGAAAGCTCCACTCAGATATCCATTCATCCCATATCATTGAAAAAAATTGAAATATTTCACTGCTCCACACACAATCTTACCTTAGCATTCTGATCACTGAGAGTGGATTTCACTGCCTTCACAATCAGAAACTTTTTAACTTTTGTCTCGGGCACTGAAAGATAAGGAGAGGTGTACAGTACTTTTTTGTTCCACTCACTCACTTTCCACATTGGAATTAATCCTGGATTTCAAAGGGCCCTATTTAAGAATAGTACCGAGCTTCTCTCATCTACAGAATCAGTGGGAAAAACATAGGACCAGACTCTGGTCTCAGTTACACCAGTGTAAATCTAAAGTAATTCCACTTCTATAATGAGTGCCATCATACTACCATGATGGAAATCTTATAAAAGCGTTAGATAGACTGAGGTCATTGAAGTTAATCTGTGTTTACACCAGTATAACAGAACTCAGAATCTATAGTGTATAATACTGACGAATATCGAGTCAGGAGTCCTATTTTATTTGTATCTGATTATTGTTAACATGCATTAGCCCCAAGTTAACTTCTGTATTTGAAGTTGAAAAATATCTTGGGCTACATTCAGCACTTAGTTGAACCTGTTGATTTCTGGGTGGCCATAGGGGGGTAATTTAGGGCAGCATTTGGTCCCTTAGTGGAGATCCAAACCACTGGTGACTGTGTGTTATAGAGACTCTGTGCCCCATTTGCAGAGGCGATGAGTCTGTGACAGCCATGCCGTGCCTACAAAGCCTTGGTTCTTTAGCTCAATCTATAGTAGCTCATGCTTTTAGCTCTGGATCAGGGCCGGCTTCAGGCCGATACCCCCGATTCTCCTGAATCGGGCCCCGTGCCTAAGAGGGCCTCGCACCCCATGCCTAACAGGGCCCCGTGCCCAGTGGCCTTTTTAATTTTTACTCACCCAGTGGCGCTCCGGGTCTTTGACGGCACTTCAGCAGCGGGTACTTCACTCCCTCCGGCTCTTCGGCGGCACGTGAAGGACCCGCCGCTGAATTGCTGCCGAAGACCCGGAGCGAGTGAAGGACCCGCTGCCAAAGACTCGGAGCGCCGCCCGGTGAGTACAAGCCCCACGAATCAGACCCCGCACTTCCTAAAGCCGGCCCTGCTCTGGAGGTCCCCAACTCAACCCTCAGCATGTCGGCCAAGAGGGCAGCTGGCACAGTTGCTCCTGTGTTACTTACAGTCGGCACCAACAATAGCACTGAGCAGATTCAAAGAGGCCACACGAACAGCCTCATTCTCAATCTCCAGCTGCGAGTGCAGAAATGCTATCAGATCATCAGGAGAAGAACGGGCTGCAAGGGAACAAATCACGTCCTCACTGACAACAGAACTCTTATTCTTACCATACCTGACAAAGGAAGTTACAAGGAAACCACTGTGCAACTCAGAGTCTCTTCCCCTTACCTAGCAGAACTACACAATCCAACAACTCTGCGTGATTTTCCGTGCTGAGCGGCTTAGCTTGAGAACAGATCTGTGGGAAGAAGGGAAATGGTCAAAGAAAAACTAATCAGAAGCAATTGAAAAGAAAAGGTTCAATTAATTTCTAAGCTTCCACTTCCTACTTGTCCAAATAGAGGTCTGAACCCCAGGTAGATGGTACTGAATGCACAGCAAGAATCAAACACAATGACCAATACATTCGATAAGAGAAGCTAAAGGGTTTTGAGCAGCAGAGCTGATCGAATCAAGACACAGCCACAGTTTTTACTATACAACTCTGACTCCCCTGATAATCGGCTTATGGTGAAATTGCTTTACAAACTGAGCTGGATATTAGCTAAGAAAATGAGACCGCTACCTGCTTACTCTTGAGCCTGCAGAAATCAGTAAGGCATGAGGAGGTCCCCAGGCTCTGCACTATCATTCGATAGATTTTTATTGTTAATATGCTTCAGATCTGCTGTGCCTAAGCTCAAGGGATCCAAGCGAAACCACCCCTCACCTGGTTGTGCAGAGCACTGCAGATGGCTTGAAACTTCTCTTTAGGTAGAGGGATCTTATATTCAAAAGAGACCTCCAAGAGCTGGCTCAGACTCTGCAACAGAGGGTGAAAGTCAGATGGTGGCACACACAGGAGCAATATGTAGTGACTGAAGCAGCTTCAGGAGATTCCTAGATTCCAAGGCTGGAACGGATTATTGCCATCATCTAGTCTGACCTCCGGTACAACACAGGCCATAGACCTTGCCCAGAATAATTCCCAGAGCAGAGCTTTTAGAAAAACATCCCAATCTCAATTTAAAAACTGTCAGTGAGGGAGAATCCACCTCGGCCCTTGGTAAATGGTTCTAATGGTTAATTATCT
>NC_088812.1:23166276-23214467 GCF_011386835.1 Chrysemys picta bellii
CCTGCCTGGCACCGACCAGGCCCATGGCCGGCTGTCTCAGGCCTGCACCCCCCTCATGCTTCTGGGGGCAGGCTGAGGGGTACAGCGTGTGTGGCTGCGGTCCCCCTTGCTCAAGGTGCAGGCCCGGGTTGCACATGGAGCCCCGGTGGCAGCCCAGCTGTAAGGGCAGCCATGGGGGGAGCTGGTGAGCCCACAGTTGGGCAGGTGTCTCTGCTGGAGCGTTTTAATTCCGCGCCCCCAATCCGCCGCCCACCCGCCTGGCAGCCACGCAGCAATTATCCAAATGGCTGTTAATTGGGGCTGATAATTCCCCATGGGGATCAGGGACAGAAAGCTCCGCAGCAGAGCAGATTGGGGCTGGGCCCAAGCAGCAGACCGGAGGTGCCAGGGTCTCTCTCCCCGGCCACAGCAGGCACGCAGCGCTGGCAGGGCTCATTTGCCCAGCAGGGAGAGAGGAGCTGGCCCAGGGGGCAGGGGAAACAGGGCCTGCTGGGCTCGAAGGGACTGACCTGTTCCGGGGCACATTCCCCAGCAGGCTGCGTGTGCAATTATTAGCAGGGGTATGAGGGGAGAGGAGGATGGCTAGAGTGGGGGGAGGCGAGGAGGCAGGACTCCCAGGTTCTGTGCTGAGCTCTGGGAGGGGAGTAGGGTCTAGGGGTTAGATCAGGGGCTCGGAAGCAGGACTCCTGGGTTCCATGCCCGGCTCTCTCCCCAAATCCATGTGAGTCACTCCTGCTCTGGGTGCCTGTTATTGAGGTTTCATGTCATTTTTCTCTCTCTGCCTGTCTCCCAGCCAGGGCAGCCCCCAGCTGGGCAGGGAAGCAGCCGCCTGCCCTCCCCACCCCTCCCGTGAACCAGCCAGGGGCACTGGGCTTGAAGGGGTGCTAGGCTAACGTGGCCTAGGCCAGACCCAAATGAGCTAGCCAAAAACTCCAAAGGTAATAACAAAATGTTTTTTAAGTATATCAGAAGCAGGAAGCCTGCTAAACAACCAGTGGGGCCCCTTGATGATCGAGATACAAAAGGAGGCTTAAAGACGATAAAGTCATTGCGGAGAAACTAAATGGATTCTTTGCTTCAGTCTTCACGGCTGAGGATATTAGGGAGATTCCCAAACCTGAGCCGGCTGCTGTAGGTGACAAATCTGAGGAACTGTCACAGATTGAAGTGTCACTAGAGGAGGTTTGGGAATTAATTGATAAACTTAACATTAACAAGTCACCGGGACCAGATGGCATTCACCCAAGAGTTCTGAAAGAACTCAAATGTGAAGTTGTGGAACTATTAACTAAGGTTTGTAACCTGTCCTTTAAATCGGCTTCTGTACCCAATGACTGGAAGTTAGCTAATGTAACGCCAATATTTAAAAAGGGCTCTAGAGGTGATCCCGGCAATTACAGACCGGTAAGTCTAACGCCGGTACCGGGCAAATTAGTCAAAACAATAGTTAAGAATAAAATTGTCAGACACATAGAAAAACATAAACTGTTGAACAATAGTCAACATGGTTTCTGTAAAGGGAAATCGTGTCTTACTAATCTATTAGTTCTTTGAAGGGGTCAACAAACATGTGGACAAGGGGGATCCAGTGGACATAGTGTACTTAGATTTCCAGAAAGCCTTTGACAAGGTCCCTCACCAAAGGCTCTTACGTAAATTAAGTTGTCAAGGGATAAAAGGGAAGGTCCTTTCATGGATTGAGAACTGGTTAAAAGACCGGGAACAAAGGATAGGAATTAATGGTAAATTCTCAGAATGGAGAGGGGTAACTAGTGGTGTTCCCCAAGGGTCAGTCCTCAGACCAATCCTATTCAACTTATTTATAAATGATCTGGAGAAAGGGGTAAACAGTGAGGTGGCAAAGTTTGCAGATGATACTAAACTGCTCAAGATAGTTAAGACCAAAGCAGACTGTGATGAACTTCAAAAAGATCTCACAAAACTAAGTGATTGGGTAACAAAATGTCAAATGAAATTTAATGTGGATAAATGTAAAGTAATGCACATTGGAAAAAATAACCCCAACTATACATACAATATGATGGGGCTAATTTAGCTACAACAAGTCAGGAAAAAGATCTTGGAGTCATCGTGGATAGTTCTCTGAAGATGTCCGCGCAGTGTGCAGAGGCGGTCAAAAAAGCAAACAGGATGTTAGGGATCATTAAAAAGGGGATAGAGAATAAGACTAAGACTATATTATTGCCCTTATATAAATAGATGGTACGCCCACATCTCGAATACTGCGTACAGATGTGGTCTCCTCATCTAAAAAAAGATATACTGGCACTAGAAAAGGTTCAGAAAAGGGCAACTAAAATGATTAGGGGTTTGGAACAGGTCCCATCTGAGGAGAGATTAAAGAGGCTAGGACTTTTCAGCTTGGAAAAGAGGAGACTAAGGGGGGATATGATAGAGGTTTATAAAATCATGAGTGATGTGGAGAAAGTGGATAAGGAAAATTTATTTACTTATTCCCATAATACAAGAACTAGGGCTCACCAAATGAAATTAATAGGCAGCAGGTTTAAAACAAATACAAGGAAGTTCTTTTCACGCAGCGCACAGTCAGCTTGTGGAACTCCTTACCTGAGGAGGTTGTGAAAGCTAGGACTATAACAGCGTTTAAAAGAGAACTGGATAAATTCATGGTGGTTAAGTCCATTAATGGCTATTAGCCAGGATGGGTAAGGAATGGTGTCCCTAGCCTCTGTTTGTCAGAGGATGGAGATTGATGGCAGGAGAGAGATCATTTGATCATTGCCGGTTGGTCCACTCCCTCTGGGGCACCTGGCATTGGCCACTGTCGGTAGACAGGATACTGGGCTAGATGGACCTTTGGTCTGACCCGGTACGGCCGTTCTTATGTTCTTATGGTCACAAACAGGGCGTACCCAGCCAGGCCATCCCTGCGCCAATCCTGGCTCAGCCCAGGCCCCAACCCATGGCTGCATGGCCAAGTCAGTGCCCTCCAGCCCCCGCCCTCCCCAACTGCCTGCAATAGCAGTGCTGCCCTCCCCCCCACGCTGGCCTGGCTGGGACACTGCAGGTCTGGAGGGATGGGGAGGGTGGGGGGGAGGTCACAGGCAACCAGAGCCACTCAGTGACTCTGTGCATCACCAAAATCTCCCGGGACCTGGGTAAGGCGGGTTTGGTCCTTGGCATAGCACAGATCACAGGCCTGAAGCCTCCCTCCCACCTTGTGGGGTGCACGACTATGTGCCTCCGGGGCACCAAGGGAGCAGGGGATGGGTTGGGAGAGGGCAGGAGGGGCCATGGACTGTGCGCAGGTTGAGAGGAGAAGTTAGACAACCCCCAACCCTCATGAGTCATGGGTCTGATCCCCCGCCACGGTCACCCCTGGTCTGGGCCCTGATCCCCCATACCCCTCCGGGACCTGGGGCAGGTCCTTGACCTGGCACTGGTCTCTGTCTCCAGCTGGTGGGGGGTGGGGTGGGGTTGCTGATGGCGCTAACCCCCATGCCCAGCGACTAGAGGCAGGGCGAGTCTCCGAGCTGAGCCGGGGGAGCAGGCTGCGGGAAGGGTAGGAGAATGGGGCTCTCACAGCCCCTCCTTGTCTCCTTTCACCCTCCAGTGGGGGGGGGGGGTTGGGGACACTGTCACTGCACCCCCAGCTGCTGGCACAGGCTAGAGGGTGCCAGAGGGGAGGCCTGGCCTGGCCGGCGAGAGGAGCCTACAGCAGGTGCTCACACAATGCAGGTGCCAGCGCAGGAACAGGGCCCCAAGGGCTGGGGGCCAGCAGCAGCCGGGGTGGCGGGACCCTGGGCAGCTCTAGGCACAGGAGGATGGAGGAGGTGGGGGGTTGGGGCAAAGGCCAGGCCCTAGAGGGGGAGCAAGGAGGCAGGTGTTCTGTCCCAGATCTGAGCGGGAAGCGGGGGCTAGTGCTTAGAGCGGGAGCTGGGACGCAGGGGGCTGGGTTCCAGCGCTGATTATGGGAGGGGCAGGGGCTGGGTGGGTATTGTTCTCTGTGGGGGCCCTGGTGCTCGCTCAGTGCCTGCCCCAACCCCACACTTGATGGGGACCCTATAGCTGCTTGGGGGAACTCCTGGGGCTCCGTGCTGGTCCCTCTGGCACACGGACCAGAGAGGCAGAACAAGGGAGTCGGGGCAGCGAGACACGGGGAACTGTGTAGGTTCTGGGGCATGGCTGGGTGAGCCAGCACTGTACCAGCAGGGGACGTCCACAGGCCAGAGCAGAGCTGCCCCCAGGCCCTGGTCCAACACTCCAGCTACTGCCCCACCCTCCTCCTGGGGGCGAAGGTTGGGAGGGGGCAGGGCTGGCCGGGTGACTCGGAGCCAGGGACCTGGAGCAGGGCCAGAGGGGGAGCTGGGGAGATCCCGCTCCCTGGCACCATGGGCCCTCAGCCTCACACCCCGCCCCGTCCCCTCCCTTCCCCTTCCCCGCCTGTGAACAGCAGCAAAGGCCTTGGCCAGCCTTTGGCATCGCACTTTCCTGGCCCAGGAACAAGCCCAGTAGGGCAGGAGCAGGGGCAGGGGCAGGGGCAGGGCCAGCACTGACTGTGATAATGGGGTGGGAGGCTCAGAGCAGAGAAAACACAGACACAGACACACACACAGAGTCCTCTTTACCACCCTGGGAGGTCACTCCCGGTAAATGAGTCACTGCTTTACCTGGGGTCACTCCGGCCAGCGCTTCCCCAGCACAGCCCGGCTGGCGGGCAAGAGGGAGGGGACCTCTAGGGCCTGTGGGATGCAGGGGGTGAGGCTTGGCTCAGGGCTTGGTCAGACCCACAGGGGCTGGAGCTGGCTGCCTCAGCTGGAGCTGGGGCTCCAGGTGCCTGGAGGTGACTCTGATACCCAGGGAAAGGCACTGGGGAGGTGTCTGCCACTGGGCAGGGGCATTTGATCCAGGCCCATCGGGGCGGCAAACCCGTCCTGCGGGGTCCTAGATGCAGCCTGGCTCTGCCCTGCTGCTGCTGCCCAACCCTGGACACACCTCCTATGCAGTCCTGGCTCCACTCCCACTTACTTGGGCACCTGACTGCAACTCCTCCTAGGACCCCTCCCCCCTTCTGGAGCCGAGGTTCCCACCGAGAGGCCAGGGTGCCAGGCTGTGCTGGGAGGGGTGCAGGGAGCCAGGGCTGGGCCAGCACCCCAAGGTGGTGAAGGGGGATGAGATGGGGGCAGAAGGGGGGTTCTCTTTAACCCTTTGCAGACTGGACAGACACAGCCTGGGGCTCAGTGGCTGGATCACATCCCCCCCAAAGCCAGTTGCTGGTAGCAGCCTCTGTGCGCCCCCCATCGCTGGCAGAGGGGTGACAGGAGGGGGAGGGGCTGTGCCTTGGGTCCCAGGGAGGGGAGTTAGGAATGGCTGAGGCTGTACATAACAGAGTCTGACTCTTCCCCTATCCCATCAGTGGGGCGGTGGCCATGGGGCACAGAGGGCCACAACCCTAGACGGGAGCCTGGCCTGCCCCCTGCCCTAACAGCCAAGCAGCCTGGGGGTCCCGTCCCCTCTCCCGTCCCTCCCCAAGAACCGACAGCGCTGCCAAGAGTAGGGGGGAAGGTGCTTTATTGCGAAGAGCAGGTGGCTCTGGGGGCAGCGAGCTGTGGGGGGCAGAGTCTCTGCGGGGAGGGGGCTGCTTCTAGACCTCCTCAGGGGCCTTCCGGTTGAGGGTTTGGACGTCATCCAGGAAGCTCTTGGGGGTTAGGATGTGACTGGAACCTGGGGGGGAGAGAGGTGGTTGGCAGCGGTTGGCACAGTGGGGCGGGCATGAGGCTGGCATCACCATCTCCCCCATCCTTGCAGCTGGACCCTGCTCTAGTGCAGGGGGGAGGGGCTGTCTCCTGCCCCCCGCGGCCTGGCACCGCACCCCTCGTGCCGCTGTACCCTGCACGGCCAGGCAAGAATCCACGCGCTAACAGCGTTCCTCACCCTTGGGTCTTAGAGGGGTGTGTGCAGGGGGTGAGCCATATCCCTATGGGTGTTACTGGGGGTGTCTGACTGGACCCCCACACATGGTCCCTGGGAAAGGAGAGGCCTGGGGAGCCAGGGGCCAGGAGATCAGGTGTCTAGATACAGGCCATGCGTGGCTGAGGCAGGTGGGGCAAGCGCATCTGTTCCCAGGCCCCCGGGTGCGGGAGGACAGAGGGTGGCAGGGGCGCCCTGTGGGTGCTAGGCAGGCAGTTCTAGGGTCTCCCCCTCCCAGGGGGTCCCGACTGTCCCTGACCTGGGCATTCCAGCCGCCTCTCCCCCCAGGATTCGCCCCACTCACCGATCACCACCTCCCACTCGCCCTTGGTGGCCCGGGTCACTTCGTAGGCGCAGCGCATCTCAGACATGGTCACCCCACCCATTACGTAGATGATGAGGCGCGGGCCCGTCCGGTACTCGGCCGCTGGCTTGCTCTTGTGCCAATGCCCGAAGCGGGTGCTGGGGGAGAGAGGAGCAGTGTGGATACCAGGGGCTGGCTGAGGTAAGGCCAGGCGGAGGGGTGGGCACTGCCCAAAGTGGGGGCTGGGGGGTAAAGGGACTGTGTGGATACCAGGGGCTATGTGAGGGAAGGCCAGGCGGAGGGGTGGGCACTGCCCGAAGTGGGGGCTGGGGGAGAAAGGAGCAGTGTGGATACCAGGGGCTCGCTGAGGGAATGCCAGGCGGAGGGGTGGGCACTGCCCGAAGTGGGGGCTGGGGGGTAAAGGGACTGTGTGGATACCAGGGGCTCGCTGAGGGAAGGCCAGGTGGAGGGGTGGGCACTGCCCGAAGTGGGGGCTGGGGGGTAGAGGGGCTGTGTGGATACCAGGGGCTGGCTGAGGTAAGGCCAGCTGGAAGGGCAGGGCCTGGAGGGGGATGGGGGGCAGGCCCTGCCCAAGGCAGTGGGACAGGAGTCCCAAAGGAGGCAAGAGGGAGTAGGGGAGGGAGGCACCTGCCCTGGGCTGGGGGTGCTGTCTAAAGCTCAGCCAGTCCCTCTCCTCCATCCTGAGCCCTGGTGTGTTGCGGGACTGCTGGGGTGCGGGGGACATGGTGAGAGGGGTCCAGGGCTCCAGGCTCTTGGACACCCCTGTGACGTTGTGCAGTCTATATGGTTTGATAAAAACTTGATAATAAGTCAATATAATGTAACTGAGATAGTTTTAGAGAAAATACGGTAATAAGTGAATGTAACGTAACTGGGATATGCTTCATTCAAAAGGTCTCTTGTAAGGTATCATTACAAAGCTTATAATCTACTGAGTATGATCATCTGATTTGTATAAATGTACCACTCTTGTATCTAAAACTAGAAATATAAAATGTAACTCTGAGGGCCTATTGTAATTGTGTAAAGTGTGGACCATTAATGATGGTTTGGAATCTTGATGACTCCCATTGTCTGCAGATGGCTGTATTTACCTGTGAGTCTTCCTGTATATGTGTGTGCTGGCAAGTGAGTAATGAAGTCTTGCAGTGACATGTGATCATGTCACCTGAACTGGAATCCATCTTTAACCTGGTGCTTTTCCAGTGAGGGGGGGTGGAAACCCAGAGGGACAAAGAGTTCCCGCCTTATGCAAAAGATATATAAAGGGGGCAGGAGCCATCATGAAGAATCCCCTAGCTAGGGTGACCAGATGTCCCAATTTTATAGGGACAGTCCCGATTTTGGGGGCTTTTTCTTATATAGGCTCCTATTACCCCCCACCCCCTGTCCCGATTTTTTACAGTTGCTATCTGGTCACCCTACCCCTAGCTACCACCTGAGCTGCAACAAGAGCTGTACCAGGGGAAAGAATTGTGCCCAGGCCTGGAAGGTGTCCAGTCTGAGAAAAAACTTACTGAAGCATCTCTGAGGGTGAGATTATCTGTATTCAGTTTGATTAGGCATAGATTTGCGCATTTTATTTTATTTTGCTTGGTGACTTACTTTGTTCTGTCTGTTACTACTTTGAACCACTTAAATCCTACTGTCTGTATTTAATAAAATCACTTTCTATTTAGTAATTCACTCAGAGTATGTATTAATACCTGAGGGAGCAAACAACTGTGCATCTCTCTCTATCAGTGTTATAGAGGGCGAACAATTTATGAGTTTACCCTGTATAAGCTTTATGCAGGGTAAAACGGATTTATTTGGGTTTAGACCCCATTGAGAGTTGAGCATCTGAGTGCTAAAGACAAGCACACTTCTATGAGCTGTTTTCAGGTAAACTTGCAGCTTTGGGACAAGTGATTCAGACCCTGGGTCTGTGTCTGGAGCCAGACGGGAGTGTCTGGTTCAGCAAGACAGGGTGCTGGAGTCCCGAGCTGGCAGGGAAAACAGAAGCAGGGGTAGTCTTTGCACATCTGGTGGCAGCTCCCAAGGGGGTTTCTGTGATCCAACCCGTCACAGTCTCCCCCGCAGAGGGCAGGGTCCTGGCCACGCACTCCCAGGCACAGAGGCTCCTACACCCGGGGGGTGGGGGGGTGTCAGGGCTCTACCCCCCACAGCCCAGCCAGGCTCAGCCTTACCTGACAGCAGCCTGGGAGCTGGTGGAAGGGACCAGGTCTGACATGAAGGGGACAGCAGCCTGGGAGCTGGTGGTGGGGACCGGGTCTGATATGAAGGGCCACAGTTTGTTGTCCAATTTCTTCTCAATGATGTCCTGGCGGGGGGAGGAGGGGAGAGGACAGGTCAGCAGGGGCCAAGCAGCAGGAACCTTGGACCTGGTGGCCAAGCCAGGCCCCAGAGGGGGGAGGGGCTGGGACGGCTCCTCCCTGAATGATTGACAGTCCCTGGGGGAGCAGCCTGGGGCCCCCTTTCTGGGGGCATGGGAAGCCAGCAAAAAGCACGTTGACTCCTCCCGTGATGCCCCCCCATCTCCCCACCTCCTCCTCAGCTGCTCAGTGCCCTGCTGTGAACTCCACACCCATCCACCGTTATGGGGAGGGCAGAGACCTCCTGCAGCCAGATCCAGGGCCCCTCACTTGGGGGAGGAGGGAGGCAGGGGGCTGCCCTCAGTGCCCCTTCCCTGCTGCGGGCAGATCCAGGCCCTGCCTCTTGCCCCATGAGGTGTGTCCCAGCCATGCAGGGGGCCCAGGCTATGATACATCCTAATACCACATAATAGGGGCTTTTACATTAATCCGCTGCGTTGACTTGTACAGGGAGGCTTAAGGCCTGTCGAGCTGTGGCTAGCACGGGGGGTGGGGGTGGGGGGTTGGATTAGGCACAGGATTGAGGCTACCGCAACTGCCTGCCCCAAAATCCCACAGGAGGAACCATCACAGCGCTGGAGCAGGGGCCTGGGAGCCTCCCTCGGGTGGGGGGGTTAATTCTTGGCCTGGAGGAGCCCCAAGCCAGTGGGCTGAAGGCAACTAAGTGTGCCCCCCACCCCCTTGAAGAGTGCCCCACAGGGCAGGGCGATGAGGGGCTCAGCCCCCAGCAAGCATTGGGGGAAGGAGCGACCATGTCACCTCTCACAAGCTAAGCAGGTTTGGGCCCAGGCAGCGCTTGGATAGGAGACCTCTAAGGAAAAGCCAGCGGGTGCTGGGGGGTGCTAGTGAGTCAGCAGAGGGTGCTTTATGTCCCCAGTGCGGCGCTAGGGGGCGCTGTACGGCCAGGAGCGGGCGGAGGGCCCAGTAGGGGGCGCTCTCCCCTGGCAGTCAGTGCTGGCCCCAGCGCGGTGCTAGGGGGTGCTGTCCTGCAGGGAGCGGGCAGGGGGCTCAGCAGGGGGCGCTCTCCCCGGTCAGTCAGTGCCCAGTACTGTGCTGCAGGAGTTCGTCCTTTAGATGAACGTCAAACAGCTGCTCCTCACTGGAGGTTAGGCCAAGGACCCTGCCGGCCATTCAGATTCCAGTGCCTGTCATGACAGTGGGCTGCCTGGATCCCCTGCACTTCCAGCCCCGCACGCTGATCACCTCCTGCCCTAGACTCTCGGGCAGTGCTGCTGTGCGGCTGTTAACAGCTGCCTGCCCCTCCTCAGGAAGAATTCAGCCCCAGTGAGGGACCCCTGTATAAACCGCCCGTGCCCCACCCCAGAGGTGGCAGCATCTCAGCACCGGGTAAGACAACTGCCTGCACTCGTGTCTATGATCTAAGACCCCTAAGGATGGCAGCAGCAGAGGACTTTCTGATGAGCCCCTCACATGGCTAGATCCCTGCACGGATACAAAAATGTGGATGCGCATCAGCCCACGATCCACTAGCCATCTGTATCCGCATCCTCATGGGTAGCAGCAAGGGGGGGAAGGGGTCTTGCTTGGAAGAGGCAGCGTGAGGGTGGGGCTTGGGGGTAAGGGGCAGCTTGGAGGGGGTGGGGGTTTGGGGGAAGGGGCAGCGTGGAGGGGGTGGGGGGCTTGGGGGAAGGGGCAGCGTGGAGGGGGCAGGGTCTAGAGGAGAATGGGTAGCGCGGGGGCGGGGTCTCAGGAAGGGGCAGCGTGGAGGGGGTGGGGGCTGGAGGGAGGGGTTTCTCATCATGTGGTGCTCCTGGGGGGTCACAAGCGCCGGTACACGGCAGCAGCAGAGCATGTTGCATCACAGTGGGGTGCTGCCCGGAAGCTGGTGGGGACGCTGGTGCTGCTCAGCATGGCAAGGCGAGTAGGTGTCGGGCAGCCCTGACTCCGACCTGTCGCCCAGCCACTGGCTGCTGGCCGGCGGCCCCGAGCGCGCTGTGCCCCCCAGGCTGCCTGAGCCGGATGCCGCGGGCCAGGCGCTGATGGGGAGTAGAGCCCGACCCGGTTGTATCTGCAACCGATCCACTATCCGCAGAAATGGTGCACGGATATGCAGGGCTCCCCACATGGCTGACCCCAGACCAGCCCCTCCCCCTTGGGCCCAGCCTGCCAGGTGTGACCCCCCACCCCAAGGCCAGGAAGAAGACGGCCTGGTACCTCCATGACGTCCTTGAGCCTGGGGGTCCAGCGGGAGAGCAGGTAGGTGGACTCCGGCCGCACCTTCCTCTCGGGTCGCAGCTGCCCGCTCTGGGGGAGGAAGGGAGAGTGGGTGAGAGGCAGCAGGGATTGGGTGCGGGATGGGAACGGGCGCAGACAGGGAAAGCGCAGCCTATCTGAGTCGCTCCAGCCGGGCTGGCAGGGGAGGGGCAGAGAAAAGAACAGAATGGATCACTGAGCAAGAGAGAGAGAGAGAGAGGAGGGGAGAGAGACTGATGGGAGAACAGAGACGCTTCCCCCCATTCGCCGCATGGCCACCCCATGCAGTGGTCACCAGCTCCAGCTCCCAGCGATCTGAGGTCCTGACCCCCAGGGTCCTCTGCAGGGCAGAAGAGGTCACCCCAGATGGGGAGTAACTCGGGGGTCACCCTCATAGGGGGAGGGCGTCACCCCACTGTATGGGGCAGAGGCCACCTCTGTGCTGGGAGTAGTCACTGCCATGGGGGGCACCCCCAGGATGGCCTGGGCTCCCCTGCCATGGGTACAGCTGCTGCCCCTGGCCCCAGTCCCTTACCTCAGGCATGACGGAGATGCCCAGGAAGTCCATGTTGTAGATGCTGTCACTCAGCTGCTGGACGTTGGCACACTGGATCAGTTTGTCGAGGTTCACCATGCTCACACCTGCATGGGGAGAGACAGGTCAGCGCCAGCACCCCTGGGACGCACCCACAGCCTTGGCACATTCAGTCCGTGGCCCAGGAGTCCTAGTTCCCTGATCAAACCCTGAGATCCTGCTCTTCCCACCCCTCCCAGAGCTGGGGGTAGAACCCAGGAGTCCTGGCTCCCAGCCCCCCTCTAGCCCACTAGACCCCACGCAGTTAATGACTGAATTTAGGTTCTTGATACTCTTCCCTCCCTCCAGAGGTTCTCTCGGGCGCTGGGGGCAGGGGTCTCTCTAGCGCCCCCTGGCAGTGCAGAGGGAGTCCCCCTCCCCCGATCTGGGCTCCCCGATCTGCAGCCAGTCAGGTACAGTGTCAGAGCCGAGGCCTGGGTCCTTAAGGCTGCGAGGCCTTGAGCTGGAGGGACGGCAACCCCCCAAACCATTTACTGCTGCTTAGTGCAGAGGGGGAGGCCTGGCAACTCCACAGCGCCCCCTGGCCAGGCAACTGGGCAGCCAGAGGAGCCACATGAGGGCACCCTGGCCTGGGGAATGGGAGCAGGGGCAGTGCCTGAGCAGGGTTACAGGAAGGGCCCCGGAGCAGGGCCCTGCCCCACCAAGCCAGCATGGGGCAGGAACCGATGGGGGAAGAGGGACTGTGCCATGTGTCAGGGTGAGGGAGGTTCCCCAGGCCCTGGTGAGCTGGGAGAAGGGGCTGGATGCAGCAAGAAGCAGGGAGCTGGTACAGGGATGACACAAGGGATGGGCAGGGAACTGGTCGCAGGGGGCTCAGAGACAGAAAATGGTCTCAACCGCCTGCAGGAAGGGAGAGATGTCCCCCCTCCCTGCAGAGAACGGGCCAGGGGGCTGCTCGGGGTGTACGTCTCCATCCCCCCTCCCTGCAGAGAATGGGCCGGGGGGCCGTTCCGAGTGTGTGTCTCCAACCCCCCTTCCTGCAGAGAACGGGCCGGGGGGCCATTCCGAGTGTGTGTCTCCATCCCCCCTCCCTGCAGAGAACGGGCCGGGGGGCCGTTCCGAGTGTGTGTCTCCATCCCCCCTTCCTGCAGAGAACGGGCCGGGGGGCCGCTCCGGGTGTGTGTCTCCATCCCCCCTCCCTGCAGAGAACGGGCCGGGGGGCCGTTCCGAGTGTGTGTCTCCATCCCCCCTTCCTGCAGAGAACGGGCCGGGGGGGCGCTCCGGGTGTGTGTCTCCATCCCCCCTCCCTGCAGACAACGGGCCGGGGGGCCGTTCCGAGTGTGTGTCTCCATCCCCCCTTCCTGCAGAGAACGGGCCAGGGGACCGCTCCGGGTGTGTGTCTCCATCCCCTGTCCCTGCAGAGAACAGGCCGGGGGGCCGCTCCGGGTGTGTGTCTCCATTTCCCCTCCCTGCAGAGAACGGGCCGGGGGGCCGCTCCGGGTTTGTGTCTCCATCCCCCTCCCTGCAGAGAACAGGCCGGGGGCAGGGGTGCCGCTCCGGGTGTGTGTCTCCATTTCCCCTCCCTGCAGAGAACGGGCTGGGGGGACCGTGGAGGGCAGACACTCCTGGGAAGGCAGCAGCAGGGAGCAAAGGCTGCCAGGTCTGACCCCAGGGGCAGTGCGGAGCGTGGGCACGGCACACTGTCTGGCTCGCAGGCACCAAGAGGTGGGCAGAGGGGAGACAGGACCGTAGAGCCAGGCTGGATACAGGCCCCAGGAAGCGGCTGGCCGGGAGACGCCCTGCGTGGCTGGGGGACGTGCCAGTCTGAGCAGTGCTATTCCCCCACAGGCCTGGGCCCCACCTCCTGGGGCGCCCCCTGCAGCAGCAGGCCTCCCAGTGCTGCGCCCTGCAGGCCTGTGGCGTTACCGTTCTTCAGGAAGATGTAGAGCAGGATGACGCGGATCTTGTCGTAGGCCTGCACGCTGGGGTCCAGCAGGACGGGCAGGATGATCTTCATCGGGTCCCTGATCACCTTCCCGTCCACATCCGTCCCCATGGCCAGGTCCTGGGGGGGAGGGGGGCGCACACACAAGGCCCAGGTCAGGCTGCTCCGCTTCCTCCTGCCCCGCAGCAGGATGGGAGACGCAATGGCCCCACGACCCACAGGTCGCCTACCCCCTGTGCCAGGGCCCCCTCCTCCCCGGGGTCAGCTCCCCCTGGGGTGAGCAACGGGTCCCCAGGGAGTAACCCGAGCCCCACGTCCCCCTTCTGCACCCACAGTGCTACATGGGGGGGCTGGCCCTGGCTCCAGCGAGCCTGAGGCTCTGAGACCCCTTTCTCCGGGCTGAGTCCATGAGCCAGACTCTGCCCCCAGACAGGCTCTGCCCACAGACCCACCTGCTCCACGCTGCACAGCTTCTCCACCGTCCCTTTGAAGTGCCGCATGCAGTGCTCGGCCAGGTTCAGGTGCGTGGAGTACTGCGGGGAGAGACCGGGACAGAGGGGAGTTTACTGCGGCACTGCATCACCGGCTGGTCCAGAGCACCCCCAGCCCCCAGCCCTCCAGGAGGGCCCCTTGGCCAGAGGAGCAGCCCCAATCGGCTGTGTAAGCCGAGTATATAGGGATTGTTTTGCCCAGCACTGAAGTGCAGCCACCTCTGGGATGGAGTGGGGCAGCTGGAGGGGAGGATCAGGAGGAGGGAGCAGCTTCCAAATCAGCCCACGGCTTCTCTGTTAGTCAGCATGAGGTTGGGGGCTTGGAGACCAGCAGGTGTCGGGGTACCTGTGCCAGTGGCCAGGAGCTTTCTGTTGGCACGTGGCCCAGTGGCACCAGGAGTGGCTCCAACGGGCTGGTTTGGAAGCCCACCAAGGCCCTCTCCTGAGAGCTGCAGCAGCAAGGCGTGGGCGTTACCCAAGGGCTGCCATTGCTGCGGCTAACGTGGCAGCTCTGGGCACTGACGGGCAGGCTGCTGCCCATGGTGCCACACAGCACCTGGGTGGGGAAATGGCTCTGCCCGACGGGACAGGTCAGCAGCTCTCATCAGGCAGTAAAGCGGAGAGCCCCAGAGTGCCCTGTCCCCCAGAGAGTCCCTACTGTCCTTCACCAGCCCCACAGAGCACCCTGCCCCCCATCAGCCCCACTGAATGCCCTGCCCCCTGCCCACTAACAGTCCCAGCCCCGTTACCTTGTTCAGCTCTCTCTGGTACTCGGGCAGCTTCTTCAGGATCTGGGACTGGTCCTCGATGTCGGCCTGGAGGGAGGCGGTGGTGAGATCCCGGCCCCTCCCAGCACACAGAGCCCCCTGTAAGGCAGAGGCCTCGCCTGGGGACAGCCGCAGCAGCCCAACCACGCGTGCCAGGGCCAGGGTGGGTCACTCAGGCCACATGTGGCTGCGGCTTGGGTTAGACCTGCTCTTCCCAGGCCAGCTGGAATGAGACGGGAGCCCTGCAACCCGAGTGCCCCTTGAGGTGTAAAGCGGCAGCGGGCCAGGGAGATGCCAGCGTTGGCTCCCTGCAGCTCTCCCTGCGCGGCCCTGACCCTGCTTTCTGACCCTGCCCCATGGGCCTCTGCCCTCCCCCACCATGGGGAGCTCCAGAGCTCTGGTTGGGGGGCAGGGGGCTCCACACACACCTCTTAGCCCTTTACAGGCAAACCCTGGGAGCAACTGGACAACTCCCCCCCCACCAACTCCTCCTAGGGCAGCAGGGAGCCTCCCCTCCCCATCAGTGGCAGTGGGATGGGTCCCCCCGTCCCAGACTCCCCAATCACTCCCCCTCCCAGCCCCCACCGCACCTCGTCCGTGGTCAGCCTCTTGCTCTCACAGAAGGTGCGCAGCAGCTCCGTCACCTTCCTGCAGCAGGGAGAGGGGTCAGGCCGGAGCCAGGCACTGCCTTAGAGGTAGGGGGTGCCCTGTCCTATGCTACAGGGGATGGAGCCCCCACCCCACGGGCACCACAGTTCTCTGCCTCGAGAGCCTCAGATGGGGCGGGGGGCCTCTTCCCAAGTTACCCCAAGGCAGAGTTCAGTGCACCTCTGGGGGCTCCTGGTGCCCTGATGCGGGGGGGGGAGGGGCTGGGAGCAACGGCAGGTCCAGCAGGAGGTCGGTGAGGGACTCACTCAAGGGGCTGTGAGGTGCCTGGGGAGATCCTGGGATCAGGGGAAGACAGTGTCCAGGGGGATCCCCGAGAGGAAATTCAGACGGTTGCTCTGGAAGGGAGCACTCAGGGGTCCTTTGGGGAGAGGGGCTGGGTCCAGGGGGTCTCAGCACTCAGAGAGGAGCAGGTCTGAGGGACAGGCCCCAGCACTGGGTGGGAGGGGGAGGGGGAGTCCTGGCACTGAGCAGGAGAGGGGTGTGTTGCTGGGGGGTGTCCTTGCACTGGGTCGGAGAGGAGTGTATCCAAGGGGGAATGGGGTTCCAGCACTGGGTGTGAAGGGAAGGAGCGGGGTGGGGAGGGCTGTGTCTGAAGGGGAGGATGCGGGAAGTCCCGGCACTGGAAAAGAGGGGGTGTGTCAACGGGGTGGGCTGTCCTGGCACTGGGTGGGAGAGGTGTGTCCGAGGGGGAGGTCCTGGCAGTGGGCGGGGAGGAGAGGGCTGTGCCAAAGTGGGGGTAGGGGGTCCTGGCACTGGGCCGGGAGGGGAGAGGTGTGCTGAAGGGGGGGTAGGGAGTCCCGGCACTAGGCATTGGGTGGGGCACAAAGTGGTGTGTCCGGGGGGGGGCGGGGGCGGATGGGTCCCGGCCCTGGGTGGGGCACGGAGGGGCATATCCGGGGGGACGGACGGGGCACAGAGGGGCGTGTCAGGGGCAGGGCTGAGCGCGCTCACTTGGAGACGTCAGCGATGTGCAGGTGGCGTAGCTGCACCCAGAGTTCATCATTTTCATCCAGCAGCGCCTCCTTCTCCTGCGAGTCGCTGGCGCCCGTTGTCTCGTACCTGCGGAGGGGGAATGGGGTCAGGCTGTGACACCCCTCCTCCGAGCGTGGGAGCTACAGAGCAGTGCAGGTGCCTGGGTCCCATCCCCCCAGCCCGCCTGAGGAGTGTGGGGCGCCCCCTGCTGGCAGCCAGGCCCTACCTGTAGGTGTTGTTCTCGATCCTGAGCAGGTCGTAGGCCATGGCCTGGAAGGTGAGCTCATGCAGCAGTGGGGACACCAGGTCGAAGCTCCGGTCCACAATCAACAGCTGAGAGCGGGCTTTGTCAGGGCCCTGGGGCAAAGGAGAGAGAGACCCGTCACCCCCTGCTCCGGCGGATGGTTCCTGGCCTGGCTTACACGGCACAATCCAATGGGCCCTGGTGGGCCTGAAACTTCACCACCCGCCCTCTCTGCGGCCCAGCCCCCAACCCCAGGGGAAGCCAGGAGACACCCCCCAAGCTAGCTGAGACGTGCCCTGGGGTCCCGCCCTGACCGGCAGGGAGAGCTCCCCACCCAGCTGCGCTGCAACGCTCCCTGCAGGGACGGGCCACCTGCCCCTCGTGCAAATAGCAATGGCCACTCCCCCAAGCACGCTCTCTGCTCGTGCCTCTCCACCAACGGGAGCGTGCCCCTTACAAGGCAGCCCCCCGACTGCGCCCTGCCCCATATGCTGCGTGGGGAGCGGGGGAACTACACCAGAAGGCCCTGGCTAGTCTATCGTTAACCAACACCAGGCCCAGAGCCTCTTTGATATAAGGTCCCAGAGGGGGACAATGGGACGTTATCCCTATGTCCCACCTTGCATCTGAGCTGGGACCCCATATGAGGCTTTAGCTCCCCACTCCCAGCCTGGGTGGCCCCCCCAGCATCCAGCTGGACAGAGACCACTCAAATGGTCAGCATCTCAGACCCACATCATGGGGGGGGGGGTGGGGGCTGGCCCAGCCCCCGCTCCCTGCCTGATCAGCATGCACTGCCCTCTTAGCACAGCAGGTGGCGATAGGAGACCAGCCCTGCGCTCCCATGGCAGACGGCTCTGAAACCGGCTCCAGCAGCTCCAGTGGAACTCAAGCCCACCCAGGAGCACCTCAGCAAGGGGCTGCATCTGCTCTTCACTGGGTAGCACAGTCAGGGGGGCCGGGGACGTACAGCCCCTGACGCTTCCCCAACTGTCCCACCTCAGTAAGTAGTCCCATTTTCAGCCACACTTGGTCTCCACAGCCTCTGGGTAAATAGGTTGAGGCTGACCGGGGAGCGCCTCTCTTGGAGGAGTATCTGGACCCCACCACTGTAGCACTATCATTGCTGCATCCTGCCCCCCCTATGCACGTGGGGCTGGGCAGGGCTGTCACCCCATTGCAGAGGGGGATGGAGGCCCAGAAGGGCTGGGTGACTCACCCACGGTCACACAGGAAGTCTGTGGCAGAGCAGGGACATGAACCCAGAACTGGCACCATCATTCCTCTCCAGCACTACCCAGACTGGGTGGGTTGCTATGCCCAGTGCCCCTCCCGGACTCTGCTCACACCTTTGCCAGTTCAGCTCGGCTGGAGGGATCCCCGAGTGCAGATGGGGGCTGGCGTAACCACCAGGTCACTCCCCAGAGCAGAGGGGCGCTTAGTGCACTGGTGAGTGCCACAGCACTGCCTGGGCTAGCTACCCCTCAGGGCTGGCAGCTGGGAAACATCAAGGCAAGAGGGACTAGTGCAGACAAGGCCCCATGGTGCCGTGACCGTGGGCTGGGTGGCTTTGGAGACCTGACTGCTAGAGGCCATGCTACAAGAGTCCCTGGGGTTCTGTGCCAGCTGGCAAGGCGGGGGCACACTGGACTGGCCAGCCGGGATTGTGCGGCATGGAGCCAGCACTGCATTGAGAGCAGGGGCTTGAGTCAGCACTCCCGGTCCTGCGGTGGGCGTGCTGTCTGGACTCCTGGCTCCTATTCCTGCCTTTGCCACCTACTCGTGGCACGCTGCTCCATGCCTCAGTTTCCCCCGTGTAACATAGGGACAGTGCTGACACCTGTGACAGGGAGGCTTGGCAAGAGTCTCAGGAATATCCCTGGGGGGGCTCAGAGAAGCAGGGTGTGCACGGAGCAGGACTTTGCCCTCCCCAGCGCCGCTCTCAGCTCCTGAGAATAGCACAGATCAGACCGGGGCTGCAGGCTGGAGCCAGCTCTGCTGCAGCAAGTAGCTCCGGTGGTTAACAAGCGTGCTGTCAATCCCTTCCCTGGGTAGATGGTTTGGGCAGCCAGGTGTGTGCCAGGCTCCCCTCTGGAGGCAAGCCTGTCCTGCCAGCTGTGAGTTACAGAGCGTCTGTGCCATGGCAGCCAGCTATCCCAGAGGGGGCCCCCCTGCCCGAGACTGGTATCATTATCCCCATTGTACAGATGGGGAAACTGAGGCACAAATAGGAGGGGTGACTTGCCCAAGGTCACCCAGCTGGGAATAGAACCCCGGTCTCCCGTCCCAGTCCAGGGCTCTAGCCACTAGGCAACTTTGCCTCGGTGGATGGGAAAGGAGAGAGGAAAGGTGCGCTCATGGATCCACAGGGTCGGTGCCAGGGCCTCAGCTGGGGAAGTCTCTGGGAGAAAGCCCTTTGCTGTGCCAGACCCCAACAGGTCTCTCTCTTCCTCCAGGACAAGCCGTACGGCCTTCCACCTCCTGAGACCGAACCGCTGGGCTTCACCCCGTGAGCCCTGCCCAGCGAGTCCATCTGAGACAGACCCTGAGACAGACCCGTCCACTCCGCAGGGCCCGACGCCACTCAGCCCGGGTGACAGGGCCACTCCTCCAGCGTTGTCAGAACAGTCGGGTTTCTTAGGCACCTGGACCCCAGCCCGGGCAGCCCAGCCCACTGAAGGTTAAAGCAAGAGGCCGTTCTGGTCAGCTCAGAGCCCGGCCGAGCTGCAGCGAGACCTGTTTTCAGGCTCCTGGTCTCTCGCTCAGGGCCTGTCTACATGTAAACCCCTGCAGCTGCGCCGCTTCAGTGACGCCGCCTTTCTCATACCCCCAAGCGAGGCAATTGCCTTGTGTAGACCAGGCCTCGGTCTGACCTTGGTCAGTTCTCAGGCGAGAGCTCCCAGCTTCCCCCACTTATCCCCCAGCTCAAACCTTCCCAACCCTGTGTTCTCGAGCTGGGGGCCCTGCTCCGATTCCCTGCTGGGAGCGTCCAGCCAGGAGCCATTGGAGATGTCATGGTCTTTCTGGCCCCCAGGCTGATCTGGGTTGGATTCTCTTCATTTCACCAAGACAGGGATGTGACAGCCCCCCACACACCATGATTCTTATCTTCCCTGAGAGTCCTTCCCCCACGCCCCACCAGAGAAGCCATGAAACATATAGGGGAAACTGAGGCACGCATCGGCTTCATAAAAGATATTACAAACATTCCCAGTTGGTCACAGGTGCACAGTCTCCCAGCAGCTCGGCAAAGGCTGGAAGCAAGAGCAGAAGCAACAGGAGGGAGAGATCTGGGCAGGCCTTGGATTTTACATCACTTTGCTTCTCCTAGGGAGACAGGAGCCACTGGGTTTCCCATGCGAGAATCCAGGGCAGGGTGGGTTTGCAGCTCCCCTCTGCTGGGGGTGGGACGGGGACGGCAGGAGCTGGGTCAGGGCTGACTTGTGGCTAAGGCTCGGGAGAGCTGGGTTCTACTCCTGCTCTGACAGACTCCCTGCATGCCTCAGTTTCCCATCTGTAACACAGGCCCCCCTGCCTCCCCTGGGAGGGTGAATTCATTAATGAGTTCCGATACCACGGTGGTGGGTGAAGGAGCACACACAGACAGGAGTGTCCAGGTGTGGAAGAGGCGCTGTATGCAAAACTTACTTCTGTGACTGAACTGCCCTGTTTATAAACAGAGATTCTGCTGGGCACTAGGGTGACCAGACAGCAAATGTGAAAAATCAGGACAGAGGGTAGGGGGTAATAGGCGCCTATATAGGAAAAAGATCCCAAAATCGGGACTGTCCCTATAAAATCGGGACATCTGGTCACCCTACTGGGCACACACTTCCCCAGTCGGTGCCTCGGTTTCCCCATCCGTAGAGAGGGGACAAGGACACTGGCCTTTGTAGAGCACTTTGCGATCCGCCCACGGCCACTGTTAGAGAAGGGCTGGGCTGTTAGTCCAACCACACAGGGAATGCTATTGTTCTCCCGAGCCCTCAGGATCTCCAAGGGGGTCTAGACCCCACCCCTCCCCCCGCCAGGATCTCTGAGCAGGTTCTAAATCACTCCTCCTTCCTTCTACTTCTCATGTACTCCCCCTCCCCCCTTGGCTCTGTCCCATGGTGAGGGCGTGGCCGGCACAGCTCGCTCACCTCTCCCATGCTGGGCTCGTATGCCTTGAACACCTTGAGTTTGGCCAGTACAGCATGCGCCAGGTGGAAGTTAATTTCACGGTCCCTGCAGCAAAGACAAACCCGGTGGGTAGAAACAGGTCCTCCCACAGGGGCACACGCACTTCCTGTAGGAGATGACCAGGTAACCGTCTCCCTCTGGGCACACTCACTTCCTCTAGTGGATGGCCGAGTACCCCTCCCCCCGGGCACACTCACTTCCTGTAGCGGATGGCCGGGTACCCCACTCCCGGGCACACTCACTTCCTGTAGCGGATGGCCGGGTACCCCTCCCCCGGGCACACTCACTTCCTGTAGCGGATGGCCGGGTACCCCTCCCCCAGGGCACACTCACTTCCTGTAGCGGATGGCAGGGTACCTCTCCCCCCGGGCACACTCACTTCCTGTAGCGGATGGCCGGGTACCCCTCCCCCCGGGCACACTCACTTCCTGTAGCGGATGGCTGGGTACCCCTCCCCCGGGCACACTCACTTCCTGTAGCGGATGGCTGGGTACCCCTCCCCCCGTGCACACTCACTTCCTGTAGCGGATGGCTGGGTACCCCTCCCCCCGGGCACACTCACTTCCTGTAGCGGATGGCTGGATACTCCTCCAGGGTTTCACACAATGAAGCAATCTGCTCTGCCAGGATCTCCAGGTCCTTGTTCCTTTCCCAGGCCGAGTAGGGGCTGAACCAGATGTGGAAGGTCTGTGGCCTGTCCAGGGAGTACACCTGGGGGGCGGGGGGAGCAGAGATCAGACCCTGGTGCCAAGTGCTGGCAGCCAGGCCAGCTGTGCCCCATACCGCACCCCTAAGATGCGCTGTTGGACCAGGCCAGCCTGGCGGAGCCGGAACGAGCCCCTAGTGAGGGAGAGATCCCTTCGCCAGAGCCACTCTTGTTGTGGTAGAGGGACAGCGGCCCAGAGATTCATGCACCAGCCTGGGATGAAGACGCCCCGGATTCAGGTCCTTACTGAGCTGCAGGGGTGTGTCTCTGCCCTGGAGAAGGCAATGTTGGGGGAGGGGGCTTGGACATGTTTCTAGTCTGGCAAAAGCCCCAGCGTAGCCACAGGCAAACCCGGCATCAACGCGCGTCTGCCGCTGTCGCTTATTTCACTGGACGAAGAGAACGAGCCATTGGGGAAAACGTGCTTGGACACCAATAAAACAGTATCGGCCCACGAAGGGTTTGCTGGTGCAACGGGACGGGTGAGCCAGCAAAGCCTCCTGACGCACACTCAGCTTATACCAGCCAAAGCTTCTCTTGGCACAGCTGGCACCGGTGCCCACATGAAATAAGCTACAGTGGCGAAAGGACTGCTTTGCCAGCGTAACGGCCTCTACCCAGGGGTTCTGCCAGCACAGCTGCATTAGTTACAGGGGGGATTTTTTCTCTCATGTCCCCGTAACAAACCTGTACCAATGAAGCTTTTGGGTGTAGACCAGGCTCATGTCTCTGTGCCTCAGTTTCCCCATCAATGCAATGGGACTGACAACACAGCCCTGCCCCTCAGGGGCATGAGGAGGGAAATCCACTGACGACACAAGGAGGAGATGGCGTGGTTGGGCAAAGGGCAGGCGTGTGCGGGCTGTCTTGCAGGCCTGTTATAAACCGTCAGTAAGAGCTGGTAAAGCCAGGGAGGCAGCGCCCTCCTCCCCCATACATCCAAGCCAGCGATTCCACCTCTCACAGGGTGTGAGCAGCTGGCTAGTCCCTGCTGCCCTGTGCTGGCATCAAACCCAGGACCCTAGAAGGGAAAGGTGTCACTGCCCCGAGCCATGTGGAACACTAAGGGTGGGGTGTCGTACGTCACCGTCTGCCCTGCGGCCCTGCTCCTCCAAAGCCCGGTCACCCCTCACCTGGCTCTCATAGGGCAGGAAGGCCATGTTGATCTCCATGAGGGTTTTGATGGCCTTGGTGATCCGTGACTTCCGCAGCTTGTTGAACAGAGGGTCAGGACACGCTGCAAGGCAAAGGCAGTGGGTGGGGGTGACAGGCACAGGGCTCAGGGCCCCCAGCACAGCGCCAGCCCCTACGGACAGGGCCAGGACGGGCACAGCAGGGGCAGTAGTGCTGCACACCTGTGGGGAACCTGGGCAGGTCAGCAGGGCCACACAGGAGTCAACTATGAGTCCAACCCCCGTGAACCAGAGTCACGCCGGGTTCTCGGCTTCTGCAGCATCAGCAGCGAGGAGGGCGGGGGCACAATCTCTCCTACGCGGTCCCTTTCTCACACCCTGCCCTCAGCCCACCGCAGGGGGAAGTGACTGGAGTGTACAACTCAGCATGATGCACAAGGAGGAACAGGGACTTGGGCTGTAATGAGGAGAAGCAGATGTGACCTTGACACACTGGGTATTCTGGGTATACCATTCGCAAACCCCAGTTGGGACGGATGGAGCAATGCATGCTGGGAATGGTAGCCAGAGGCCGCCTTTCTGGGCGCACGCTGCAGGTGTCTGTGAGCTGTGCTGGCTGGAGGCAGGCCCATGGGGGAGAAGCGGGGGAAGGGATCGGTGGGGTCGTTCGGTCTGGCCTGCTGGGTCTGCATCCCCCTGCAGGAGGGCAGAGCGTAATCAGGGTGCTGCGCACTGGCCTGCCGGCAGAGAGAGACCCCCCCACCCCCAGGCTCCAGTGTGCCGCTGGCCAGGCTCCCGGCAGGGGGATTCCCTGCCCCCCGATACTCACGGCTGAGGAAGAAGACGTGAGCTGCCTTGTAGGTGAAGGTTGGGGTGCCCTGGAAGTCATCGATCAGAGCCTGCACCGACTGCAAAGGGGGGAGAGGAGGGGTTGTCAGCACCAGCCAAGGCCCCGTTGTTGCGGATTGTGGGGGAGTTAGGGCCCTGCACCCCCGACTTCCTGCGATTCACCATGACTCTCAGCCAGCCAGTAAAGCAGAAGGTTTATTTGGATGACAGGAATACAGTCCAAGACAGGTCTTGCAGGCACAGACAACAGGGCCCCCCTCAGTTAGGTCCAGCTTGGGGTCCCAGGGCATGCCGGCCCACCCCCCTTGGGGGGTCAGAGCCATCTCTGCCTCCCAGCCATCTCTCCAGCCTCCTTCCAGCCTGCTTCCAGCCTGCTTCCCGCACTCTCCCTCAGCGACCCCTCCCACAGCCTTTGTTCAGTTTCCCGGGCCCCGGAGTCATCTGACCTCCAACCCCCTCCTGGGTTCTCATGTTACAAGCTCAGGTATGTTCCCTTGGGCCGGCTCCCATCCCCCGATGCAGACCATCCTAGTCACACTCCCCTGTCAGCATTCACACACCACAGTGAGAACAGTCCCAGTTCGTCACATCTCTCCCCCCTTCGAGACCGAACTGAGCAGGGTCACTTTAGCCAGTGACCCGGGGAAGTTCGAACCTACCCCCGTTCCCATGGATGCCCCCGCATCCCTCCAGTTCCTTGGTGGGAGTTACACCAGGCCCCTTCCGTTCCACGCCCCCCCTTAGGTCGGGGGTGCTTGATGGCACTCGCAGTTCGCATGTGGGAAGGTTTATGCGGCCTGTGCCCTTTTCCCACCCCCATACCTCTGGGGCTCCAACTGGGCTGTGGTCTTCTCCCAGCACTCCAGTCTGGAGGTCTGTGCTTTGGGCTCTCTTGGTTTAGAGCCGCCCTTTTAACCTTGGCCACCCTCTGGAAAGGATCCTTTATGCTGGGCAAGGGTCCTAAAGCTGTTTTCCCCTTGTCCCAGGCCTTCCTCCCCCTCTGACAGGGGTCACAGGATCCGCAGTACTGTCGGACAGTAACAAAGACCCCAGGCCAGTAAAAGCTCCGTAGCAGCCTCTGCTGGGTACGCCAGGTTCCCTGGTGCCCTGAGAGGGGAATGTCATGGGCCCAGCACAGCAGCTGGCGGCGATACTTCTGGGGTACCACCAGCTGCCTCCTGATCCCCCCTGACTCCATTTTCCCTGGGGGAGCCCATTCTCGGTACAGGAACCCCTTCTCCCACAGGAACCTTTTCCGGCCACCTCGTCCCATGGTCTGTACCGCATTGAGGTCGGCCAGGTCCCTTATTTTCCGCAAGGAGGGGTCTCTCTGTAGCTCGGCCTGGAACTCAGCAGCTGGGACAGGGATGGCCACCTGCTCTTTCTCGCCCGCTGGGTCCGAAGCTGCAGCCTCCCTGAGCCGCGTCCCTGGGCGTTCCCTCCCCACCAGGTTAGGGTCCTGCGCCTCAGGCAAGGCACCCCCCCCAAGGCCAGGGCGCAGGGCCCCTCGCCGGCTCTGACTGCGGGTCACAACCAGTGCCTTTTGGGGGTTGCTTGGCCAGTTCTCCAGGTCCCCCCCCATCAATACCTCAGTGGGCAAATACGGGTGTACCCCCACATCCTTGGGGCCCTCCTTGGCCCCCCACTTCAGGTGTACCCTTGCCACGGGCACTTTGACTGGTGTTCCGCCCACCCCCGTCAGGGTCAGGTAGGAGTTGGGCACCACCTGATCTGGGGCCACCACCTCGGGCCGGGCCAGCGTCACCTCTGCGCCCGTATCCCAGTATCCATTGACCTTCCTCCCATCCACCTCCAGGGGAACAAGGTACTCTCTCCGGAGGGACAGCCCCGCGCCCACCGTATAAACCAAAAACCCTGAGTCTGGGGCATCCAGCCCCGTAGAGGAGCTGGCCTGGGGCCCTTCTCTCTCTTGAGCAGTTGATAAGCTGCCAGCCCCTCTTGCGTGAGAAGCCTGCCCCTCGTCCGTCTGGGCCTCTACCAAGTTAACCCTATGCGGGTTCGGTCTGCTCAGTCTGTCCTTGAGCTTGGGGCACTGGGCCCGAACGTGGCCTCTTCGGCCGCAGTAATAGCAGCTCATGTCCTGTGGGTCCCCTCGAGCCGGTCGGTTGTCCCTGACGCTGGGCATTCCCCGTGGGAGGGGATTCCCCATATTCCCTCTTTGGGAGGTCCCAGGGTGACTCTCTCTCTGCATCGCGGCGGGCCTGTTCCTTTGGGGCTCCTCCCTGCCACCCCCTGACCGGCTCTTTACAAACTCATCAGCCAGCTGCCCGGCGTGTCGCGGGTTCTCTGGCTTTCTGTCCACCAACCACAGCCTCAGGTCGGATGGGCACCGCTCATACAGTTGCTCCAGTACCAGCAGTTTAATCAGGTCCTCCTTCGTCTGGGCCCCACCAGCCCACTTGCTGGCGTATCTTTCCATGCGGACGGCTAGTTGCAAATATGAGATCTCAGGGGTTTTATCTTGACCCCGGAACCTTTCCCGGTACATCTCAGGAGTCAGCCCAAACTCTCGTAGCAGGGCCTTTTTGAATAGTTCGTAGTCCCCTTTCTCTGCCTCTCCCAGTTGGCGGTACAATGCCACGGATTTGGGGTCCAGTAAGGGGGTAAGGACCCGGAGTCTGTCCGCGGGATCCACCCGGTGCAGCTCGCAGGCCGTCTCAAAGGCCTCCAGGAAGTCATCCATGTCCTCCCCCTCCTTGTATGGGGCCATGATGCACTTATCAAAGCTCCGTGCAGTCCTGGGTCCCCCCTCACTCACCGCAGCCGGGGGTTCGCTGCCCTTCAATCTCGCCAGTTCCAGGTCATGCTGACGCTGTCTCTCTTCATGCTGTCTCTGTCTCTCATTCTCCTCCCGTTCATGCTGTCTCTGTCTCTCTTCACGCTGATGCTGTCTCTCTTTCTCCTCCCGTTCATGCTGTCTCTGTTGTTCACGATCCTCCAGCTCTCTCAGTTTTAGCTCTTTCTCCCATTCCAGCCAATTCCGCTCCACGGATGCCGAACGTCGCCGGGAGGATCCTCTGCTGGCCGGCGAGCTTCGCCGGGGGGACCCCCTGCTGGCCGGGGGGGTCACGGCGCCTTCGGTATTTGCTGGGCTCCTCCCCACCCTTCCCCTAGGCATAGGAAGGAGGGGTCTCGGGAAGCCCTCAGCAGCCGGCTGACCACTCCCAGCTGGGACAGACCCTGGTGCCTGCGCTGCATTTGCCAGGCTGCTTCCCTGAGACACAGGGATCAGTTCATTCGCACGATCTTCCGCCTCCAGCTGGGCAATGAGCTGTTCTTTGGTGAGCCTCCCAATGCGCAGCCGCCTCTGCTTGCACAGCTCCACCAGGTCGCTCTTAAGCCGCTTGGCATACATCTTCCTGCTGGCCACTCACCGGCCTGTGTGCTCACAGCTCCCCACAGTTCCCAGGGGGACCCCTAGTGTGCCAGCCCTTCTCGAGGTCACCACCTCTCTGCCAGGGTCGAGCTGCAGACTCCTCCGCCCCTGGGACCACTCGCTGCGATCCCCCCGGGGGACCCTGTTACCGCAAAAGTCCTTCTCGCTGGTCACACACTCCCAGGGGTAATAACCGTCTCTCTCCCACTCTTCAGCGTGCCTGGTCCCCGTCAATCCCCCTTCGTTTTACTGCTCCCCAGTCACTTACTGCAGGAAGCGCCATCCACGGGGTGCAGTAGATCCCACCGCTGCCACCAGTTGTTGCGGATTGTGGGGGAGTTAGGGCCCTGCACCCCCGACTTCCTGCGATTCACCATGACTCTCAGCCAGCCAGTAAAGCAGAAGGTTTATTTGGATGACAGGAATACAGTCCAAGACAGGTCTTGCAGGCACAGACAACAGGGCCCCCCTCAGTTAGGTCCAGCTTGGGGTCCCAGGGCATGCCGGCCCACCCCCCTTGGGGGGTCAGAGCCATCTCTGCCTCCCAGCCATCTCTCCAGCCTCCTTCCAGCCTGCTTCCAGCCTGCTTCCCGCACTCTCCCTCAGCGACCCCTCCCACAGCCTTTGTTCAGTTTCCCGGGCCCCGGAGTCATCTGACCTCCAACCCCCTCCTGGGTTCTCATGTTACAAGCTCAGGTATGTTCCCTTGGGCCGGCTCCCATCCCCCGATGCAGACCATCCTAGTCACACTCCCCTGTCAGCATTCACACACCACAGTGAGAACAGTCCCAGTTCGTCACACCCGTCCTGCTGCCCGAAGGGCCCAGCCCATGCCCAGCCCCTGGGGACTCAGGGCCCAGCATGATGCCATCGGGAGGTGGGCTGGTTTTCACCCCCCTGCCCCTGGTCTCCCTCCACTGGCCTCCCTGCTGCAGACGCAGGAGCCTCCTCCCCCACAGCCCCTGCCACCTGAGCCTCTGCCTCAGCGATTCTCCTTCCCTTTGAGTCTCAGCTGAGGACTTAGGGTGACCAGATGTCCCGATTTTATAGGGACAGTCGCAGTATTTAGTTTTTTCCCTTCTATAGGCTCCTGTTACCCCCCAACACCTGTCCCGGTTTTTCACACTTGCTATCTGGTCAGCCTAGCCGAGGTTGCCTCTCTCCGCCTGCTGCACCTTCCCATCCAACCCCCACGGGACTGCACTGCGGAGAGGTCTGGGGGACAGTCTGTGCCTCACGTGGCAAAGAACATGAAGCCCAGCTCCGGGGAAACAGCCTCTTGGGAAGCCCCTACTGGCCCCATTCCCATCCTGACCTTGTGCTGCGCATCCCCCCGGACGGCGTCACCTCCAGGCTGCACTAGGTGTTGCCCCGGGGTCTCCCCTGCTCCCCATCCAGCTGCCCCAGGCCCGAGCTCCTACCTTCTCCACAGGGCTGAGCAGGTAGATGGCCTCCAGGCTGGGGATTGGCTCCCGGCGCTTGTTAATATCTTCTACAACTAGGAGAGAGCAGACATTGGGCGCGGGTCAGTGGGTCCTAGCCACCCACCCCAGCCGCTCTCCACCGGGATAGGGGGAGGGGAAGCCAAGGGGAACAGGGATGTTCGCTGGCAGCAGGCTGAGGGGTTCCACAGGCTACAATGCAGCAGCAGCTTTGATGTGGGGCCATGGGCTGCGATGCTGCCCCAGTACGGAGCAGGGAGGGAACGTCCCTCTATACTGTGCTGGGGACAGCCCCCTAGAGCGCTGGCTCAGCTCTGTGCCCCTCAACCCCAGGGCTCCTCCACCCTGGAGCAGGGAGCCAGCATTCCCCCTCTCCTGCCAGGACCCTGCCCGCAGCATGGGGGAGGAGCAGCGAGGAGTTAACAGGGGTCTGAGAAAAGCGGTGAAGAGGCTCCAGGGGCTGAAAGCGCTGGGCTAAGGGAACTAGATCTCGCTGGGAAGGTACCAATAGCAAGGAGGGCATCTAGGGGGCTGCAAAGGGGGGAAACTAGATGCAAACGTGAATGTAGACAAGTCAACTCCCCGACTGTGAGGTGTATCCAAGGGGGAGGGGAGCCCTGGTGGGGGGAGCAGACGGGAGGGAGGGGCCACTCACGCGCGATGCCTTCGTCCACGATGTCGGACATCTTGCAGCACGACGAAAGGATGCGTGTGCTGGGGCGGTCCATGATCAGCACCTGGGGTAGCGAGAGGGGAGCGCGCCGCTTCGGACGAGCTAGTCACTGCCCTGAGCCCAGCCGCCCACCATCATCATCCATGGAACAGCCAAGGGAGTAGAGCGACTGCTAACGGCAGAGCCGACGGCTCCCGGCCCAGCCCTTCCACAGCAGAGCGGCAGGGCCGTTACCAAGCCTGCACTTGGCTGAGCTGACCGTGCTAAGGACTGCGTGAGGAGCGACAAGGAGATCGGCTCCGAGCAGAGTGGCTGGTACGAGATGTCGGAGACAAACCTGGGACACCCGGCCATTCAGAATGGTTCCATCCTCCTAGATTGGAGGAGATCAGCCTCTTGGCCCAGGTGACAGGGTGAGTGCAAGAGGCAGGGACAGAACTCAGGAGTCCTAGCTCCCAGTGCCCTCCTCTGATCCACCAGATACCCGCTCCCCAGCCCTCGGACAGAACCAGGATCAGGGCACAGAGAAATGGAACGAGGGGAGTCTCCGTGTTCCCCTAGGAAAGCCCTATAGGCCATCAGCCCGACATCTCCACCGCCTTCCTGCCGTGCCGAATGAACCCATTGCTCCGTGCAGCCCAGCATCCTGCTGCACCAGATCCAGCCACTGGGAAACCTAGTCCCCTGTGCTCCCTCTGCCGCACCGGCCAAGCCCACCGCTCCACACACCCCAGCCCAGTCCATGCCGGGGGCTCAATAACCTGCCTGCCCAATGGTACATGCTGCCCCCATGCTTGGCGCTTTCCTGCTCCTCCTCCCACCCAGGCTGACTCACTGGGCCCAGTGGTCTGATCCGGTGTGTGTGTGGGGAGATATGGGGCTAGCTGGACCAGCTGGGTCTGATCCAGCGCAGCGGGAAGGCAGACATACACAAGCCTAGCTGGGGGCGGATGATCGGCTAGACAGAGCAGGGATCTGATCCAGTCTGGAAAACCTCAGGGTCCTAATGAATCCCAAGAAGCTGGAGGGGAAGGAGCACGATATATGGATACAGCATATCCCCAGGGGAACACCAGGGCAGCAGGCCCGGCCTGCTTACCTTCCATTTTCCTTCCTTCTTCACGCTGCGAAAGACAACGCTGAGGATCTCTGCGAGGGAAAGAGATGGGGATTAGTGGTGGGGATTGGATGGGACGGCTGTGCCCTGAGCCAGGACCCACTGGCTGGTGGAAGGACCCCTCGGGGAAGTGGCTCAGAGGCTGCTCTCAGGCCAGCTAGCGATGTGCTCCTAGCAGAGCCCCAGTCAGCGATCGTAGTGGGGTGGCAGGCTAGATGGGCCATGGCTCTGATCCCCCTTCCTTTCTGCCAGGCTGGATACGAGCGCAGCTGAACTAAGGATCTGGCCCCGTGCAGCAAGAGAACAGATCTTGTCCAGCACCTCTTGACTGGAGGGGATCCAGGGACCCTCTACTGTGTGTGGGGGATGACAACACGACAAAGACTTCAAATCCTGATTCCTGCACAAAGAACCCCTCCAAGGCATGCCCCGCTCAGGGAACTGCCGGCCTGTCTCCTGGGCACCTTCCACGGCCAAGCTAAGCAATTAGATAGTCAGCTCTTCGGGCCAAGCACCATCTTTTTGTTATGCCCAGCAGAATGGTACCCTGACCCATGACTGGCACTCCTGGGCGCTACCGTAATACACCTAATGAATAATGTACAACGCCTTGCAAAATGGGGCCTTGGTCCATGACTTGGGCTCCTGGGTCCTACCATAATACAGGCATTTCAACCCTGAACTGCAGCTACGGCCCCCCACACCAGCCCTGGGCTGCCCCCACCAGCTGTGCCAGTGCCCCTCACTACTGACTGGAGTCCCCTGCTACCCCAGCCCTGGGCTCCCTCCCATTCCCAGCTCTGCCAGTGCCCCTCACTCCTGTCTGCAGCTCCCTGCTATCCCAGCCCTGGTCTGTCCCCCACCAGCTCTGCCAGTGCTCCTCACTCTTGAACCGCAGCTATTCCAGTCCTGGGTTCCCCCCCTCACGGCTCTGCAGATGCCCCTCACTCCTGACCTGCAGCCCCCTGCTATTCCTGTTCAGAGACCCCTCTTGAACCGGGGCAGTATGGCCCAGCCCAAGTATTCAAAAATCACGTGTCAGGCCCTCCTAACTATGCGATTTACTGAGGAAAAACTAAGAGAAGAGCTAAGGGTTATTAGCACCACCGGCAGTCCTGAGCTGTGGGCCACTTTTGCTCTGTCCCAGTTCTGGGGGCAACCATAGAACATCTGAACTGAATCCACTTTCCAAGGGTCTTTTAAACCCCAGGCCCGTGGTCTGGATTTAGCCACAGGCCCCGTCCACTGCAGCTGGGGCTGGAGATTCAGCAGTGGCTTGGGCTTCTGAAGTAACACAGCCCACACAGCGGGGCAGGGTGTTGCCAGAAGACAATGACTAACACATAGCAACTAACCCCTCAGAGTCCAGCATGCACAAGGCAGCGGAGGCCATGCTGATCAGGTGTAAGGCTTTAACTTGTTCTCTCCTACATTACAGCTATAGCCTACGCCAGCTCTGCGTTGCGGCCGGGCAGAAGCGTACTGCTTCACTACGGTACAAAGTGGCTCTGACGTCATTTTTCTCCTCATGTGCAGCTGTTACCCGTTCTGACAGGCTGTTTATAACGCTAAGTTTACTAGTTTTCGGAGGCGGTCGGGGGAGGAGAGGGGGTGCAAGGTGGAAGTTTTGCCTAGGCCGCAAAATATCCTTGCACCGGCCCTGGCGGGAGTCACCCCGATGGAAAGAGATGATGATGATTCCCCCCAAAGTGCAGCTCCTATGGGAGGGGGCAGCCCTTGGGGGTGGGGCAGACACCCTCCTGGTGTGTGACAGGCAGGCGGGGGGAAGAGGAGCTCTCTGCTCTGACTGGTTTCAGAGTAGCAGCCGTGTTAGTCTGTAACCCACGAAAGCTTATGCTCTAAGAAACTTGTTAGTCTCTAAGATGCCACAAGTACTCCTGTTCTTTCTGCTCTGACTGACTCCTAATCCTCCCCGAGGGTGCGACACCCCCATAAGCGCCCCGCCCTGCCCTCCCAGGGCCCCCCAACTGGGTCCTGTTCCTCCAGACCCACACCCGACTGGATTCTGCCCCCAACCGGGCTCAGACCCCCCAGCTCTGCACTCACTCTCGCGCACCACCGCCTTCAGCCCGGATGGGGTCATCTCCGCCTTCTCTCACGCACCTTCGAGTCCTGTGGATGGAAGTGGGACTCAGCTGTGTGCGGGGCAGGGCTGGAGTCAGGACTCCTGGGTTCTACCCCTGCTCTGCTCCTGCCCTTGTGCGCGCCCTGGCTTCTCCCTGCCGTGCTCTGGGGAGTGTCTGTGACACTGGGCGACGGCCCCTAGTGACACTGATGGAGGGGCCCAGTTCCCTCTAGTGTCACTGATGGATGGGCCCAGCCCCACCAGTGATTGATTTGAGTATAAAGCAACTGCGGTGCTGGTGGGTTGATGTCTGCAAGGCTGATGACGGCTGAACTCCGCAGCCCCCCACTTCTGGTGCTGCGGGGGCCGGGCCTGGGCACCCATGGGCCTGCGCCTGGTGACAGGGCCACGCAGGTCCCCACTGAACCCCCACCCGGTCACGTGGGGCGCAGAGGGAGGCAGGGGCCTCGGGCAGGGTTAAAGCGAGGACTGGGTTGGGGTAGTGGGGCCTCAACCCACTCCGGTTAGGGCCCCCCACCGAGCTGCAAGTCCCCCCCAACCAGTGCCCCCCCCAGCAGTGTCCCTCGCCCCCCCCGAGTCAAGTCTCTTGCCCACCTCCACCCAGCCCCCACCTCCCCCCTCCAGCCAGGCTCCTCACCCCCCCTCCACTCGGCCCCCGCAGCCAGGCCCCGTGTTGTACCCAGGAGCAGGAGCGGGTTCGATGGAACGTCTCCTTCCCTCGCTCTTCACTTCCACCAGAACGTGCTGGGACGGCCTGAGCTGCGCACACAGTCACTGGGACGGACTGCACCACTCGGCCGGGAGCTCAGTCCCTTTCTGCAGTTAGTGGCGGGAAAATATGGTACAGTCCCAGCAAGGGTGGAAAACAGTCTGAGGTAAAATTGTCCTTGGAGTGGCCAAAGGCGGGAAAAACCGGTTGGATCCAGTTATGACTGGGCCAGGATAACAGTAAACAACAAGATGGCGGTCACAAGATGGCAGTTCAGACTCCATCTTGGATTGCTGCTATATCTTTACAAACTACAAATTGAATTTAATATACACATATTTTAACAGACTATAATCCTATAACAAAACACACCCAGCAGTATATAGAGCAGTATAAACAAGTCATTGTCTGTCTGTAATTTTAGTTTGTACTGACTTTTATGTAGCCTGTTGATGTACCCCCTGGAAGACCCCTGTGTACCCCCAGGGGCACAAGTAACCCTGATGGAGAACCACTGGGTTAGAGAAACGGGGTGGGGATGGGGGGGTCCTAGAAATCAGGACTCCTGGGTTCAATCCTGACTGCAAGTGGAGTGGGGTCTAATGGTTAGAGCACAGAGCTGGCAGTTAGGATTCCTGGGTTCTAGTCCAGGCTATGCAATTGATTCATTCTGTGACATGGTTCTTTCTGCCTTGTCTGCTTGTGACATGTGGAGCGCAGAGACCTGCCCCAGCCCTTCCCTTCCGGCTGGGTGGTGCAGTAATTAATGGCCATAGAGCCTGGGCTCCAAGATCCTGGAGCAAAGCGTCCTGGAGAAGGAATTTGTTCCCCAGGCTTGACTGGCTTCCTGCCTCATCCCACTCTCCATCAATCAGAACAAATCCCTCCTGGCAGAGCTGTTGTCTGACCCAATCTATTGGGTCCTGGCTGCTGTTCAGCTCAGGTTAACAGCATGTTCTGTTTCTGTAAACTCCCTCAGAGCTTTCGAATGGAAGTGAGAGTCTTCTTCACACCCTGCTCTAAACTGTGAGTAGTGTCGCTCTGTGGCTGTTCACTCTACTTCCCCCCCAGAGATGGCATCATTTCAGTGCCAGGTTAGTGATCTCTGTATAGTGTTGCTGTGTTACTACACTGCTGCTGCGCTCCACCCCAGAGGTATCTGCATTTCAGTGCTGGGCAGGCAATCCCTGTGCAGTGTTGCTGTGTGTTGTTATGCCGCTACTGTGCTCCACCCCAGAAGTGGCTGCAATTCAGTACAGGGTGAAGGGAAGTCCATGTCTCATTTTGCCCAGGGGGGTGGGGGTTTAAAGAGCCTCCCAACCCCTCACCTGCACCCCAGCTCCTAGGAGGGGTTATAGAGCCCCCCCAAGGCTGGAGAGTTACAGCCCTTGCCCTTAGCCCGGCGGTTCTATAGGTAGAGCCTGCAGAGCTTGCCCCCCCATCACTCCCCAGGCTCGAGCTGCTAGCAGGGGCTCTCTCCCACTTCCTGAGAGCCTCACGTGGCCCCACAGCAAGAGGGTTCGGCCTCCGACTCACTGTGCAGCTGCCTCCCATTGGACCCCAGGCTGGCCTCCCCCACATTCCCATAGGGCAAGATGAGTGGGGGCGGGGCAGAGCAGCTGTCGGAGTCCTGCCCCCAACCCCCTCAGAGGCTAGAACTAGAGCCGGAACCAGCTACTGGCTGGGGCTCGAGCTGCCGCTTCAGTGCCTAGCTCCCCCCACCCCATCACCCAGGACGGGGATCCGGTGCCACAGCCTGGCCCAGCGCAGCAACCGTCCATTGGCCACTCTGCCCTCAACGGCCGCCCCCCAGGAGGTGCAGCCGCCTCCCCAGCAGCGCAAGGCAGCAGAGACCTTTCTTCCTAACACCCCCGCCCGCCTGCCCACACACACGCCAAGGAACACATGGTAGTTTCAACAGCCACTTTATTAAACGTTAGAAAGGCCAACACAGTGCAGGGACACACGCCTCCCTGGTGACATACATTTAGAAACCTCTGACAATGTAGGAACTAGTACAGAGAGTTGATATTTCTTTAAAAGCTGCAGCATAAACATAATAGTAAAAAGTTTCTTAATTTGTGAGTAAATAAGATTACATTTTTGTACAGTTATCTTTGTTACTGGTCCATGGTGCATTCATACAGTAGAGTTATTTTTCTAGAGACTTTGTACATTTAAAGAAGTCACTGCAATGATAAAGATAGAGCAGAAATTAAAATACTTCAGTAGGCACAGAAATCCTTGCCTTTCTCTCCCTCTTCATCCTCAATGAAACAGGCAAGGCCTTAGATAGTTAATTATAAGCCAACAGAGCAACTTTCCACAACACTCACTACCAAAAAGCAGCTTGTACTTTGGGGTAAAGAGGCCAATATTTCTTGCTAGGTGTTTAGAGGGCAGATCCACCATTGGGCTTAGCCACCCTCTGAGCGCTCTGTCACAACTTTCTGGTAGTTGTCGCTCCCGAGTCTAGCTCATTTTTTGGGATAACAGCCAAAGCAACATCCAACACTCAAAGAAGTAGGCTATGTCGATTAGGTTTGTGAATCAATTTCACAGTGTAACTATTTGCAAATCGACCCCAAAAAGTAAGGGAGGAAAAAAGAGACAAGAGAAAGGAAAAACTATACAGAGGAAGGTTTCAGAGTAGCAGCCGTGTTAGTCTGTATCCGCAAAAAGAAGAACAGGAGGACTTGTATATATGCATCCGAAGAAGTGGGCTGTAGTCCACGAAAGCTTATGCTCTAATAAATTTGTTAGTCTCTAAGGTGCCACAAGTCCTCCTGTTCTTCTTTATACAGAGGAAGTAGAAACAAGGACTGGAAGGAAATTAGAAACCGACAAATTAGAGGGTACACACAGTGGTGACTGTGTGAAGCACCAAGTTATTTCTTTCCGTCCTCATAGAGAGCAGACACCCAGACCTAAAAAGTTTGTCGGTAAGAGGGAAGAGGCAACGACGTTTGTTACCGACCTTTCCTGAAGTCCTAAGGGAACACTCACTCAGGGGACTAGTTTAGAGGGAAGATAATTTGTGAAGTAATGCAAACAGATTCCATATAAATATATATAAAAATTTAAACTACATTTGGCACTGATTCTACTCTGGAAACATTTTGCTGGCTTGCAGAGAAAAGTTTTCACTGATCTACTTTTTGGCAAAAGACAAAAACCTCAAACAAAACCAACTTTGGTAAGTGTCTACATTACAAACACTAAACATTTTTAAAGGTACTCTTTCAGATTAAACTGACACCAAAAAGTGACAGACTGTCTTTTGAAGAGAATGTAAACAACTTATAGAGGTTTAATCACAAATACCACAAGGCAGCACTAACGGTTTAGTGCTCAAATATTTAGAACTTCAATAATAGAATTTAACTGCATAGTCTTAAAACAGTAGTGAATGACAAGTGGTGTTTACAAGGGTGGCAGGCTCTTCCACAACTAGTCAGAAGGCATTAATGGAGTAAGAGGCAAGGCAGGGAAAGTCTGTTCAAATGGCAGACGTGTTAAGAGTTTCTTCCAAGAAGGCACAAATTTAAGATTTGGTTCCCATCCCTTTAGTAGTGTGTCAGAAGAGACACCTTTAAATTGCGGCATGAAGGAGACAGTGAAGAGGACAGATACCCAAACATACTCTTCACATTTATCTAGAATGCAGTACTCAGTGGCAACAATACATTGCTTCTAGATTCTGAAATGCAAACATGAAATCCTCTTCACCAGCCCATACTCAAGATTACCAAGGCACTGTGCAAGTTGTGGGCTGTGCTTATTAGTATTTTAAAATTAGGAGTGTAACTTTTAAATAAAGGCACATTTCCTATACATGAGAGAGTTATCACATGACTAATCAAAATAATTTTGCTTTATACATCAGTAGGTGAGAGCTTGAGAATACAGCAGGTTTGAAGGAGAGAGATGGCTTCTGCAGGTTTGCATTTCTTCTTGTAACTCATGAGGACACATTCCAGACTATAACAGAAAAATAAGGATTGGAAAAACGACAGTCCTCTTCCCCCCACATCAAAGAGGCATAAAACAACCCTGCAACTTAAAGACTTGAGCTACGGAACACTCAAAATATTCAACAAAAGGAAATTCTAAATAATTTCCTGTGTTTGTTTTACCATAGTTTCATTCTTGCACAGGACTAGCTTTTAGAATTCATGTACTACGTATTTCTCACCTATGGTCACAATTCTGTTTGTAGCATCACAATTAGTTGCTGTAGACTGTGTTACAAACAGGCCCAAAGGTGAGAAATGAATATGCTGTCAGAGCTCGAGAGTAAATGAATCCTGCTGGAAAGCTTGTTAACAGCTACATCACAAATTCAAACAGCTGAACACCAAGCAGTGTAACTAGGCAGAAGCTCCCTGGCTCTACTATGGCCAGAATATGAATCCACAGTCTTCCTTGCACCCACCAGAAACATCTCCACTTGCGTTTGTATTTACAGGTTTGTTACCAGTTATAATGATGGGCTCGTGGCTGTTGTATACATACGGGTACATCTGGCAACATTCAGAAGTTGGGGCAAGTGAAATCTGGATATCAAAGAAGGGAGCATGAATTTCTTTCCTCTTAAAGCTTCTACTGCAATATATTTCTGTTTAAACAGCTTGTTCACCGGTGATGAATCCTTGAGAACTGTCTGTCCTCCTCCTCCTCCCCCAGGATTCTGCTCCAGCAGGAAAGCTAGTGCATGAAGTCAGTGGTGTTTCCTGCAGTCAAGTGAGGCTAGTCAGATCAAGGCTCTTGCCTGGACTGAGTTTAAGGGCAGGGTTTTAAGTGTCGACCTGCAGTGGCACCAGTAGAGCTGGACTGCTGTAGCGCTTCAGTGAAGACAATATTACACTGATGGGAGAGCTTCTCCCATTGGCATATTTAATCCACCTCCATGAGAGACGGTAGCTATGTTGAGGGGAAAAGCTCTCCTGTCCACATAGCACTGTCTACAATAGGGGTTAGGTAGGTGTCACTGCGTCACTCACAGGTGTGGATTTTTAACACATAGTTATAACAATGGCATGCAGGGGTAAATTTACAGTGTAGACGTGTCCTAACTACCTTGCTATCTAAGCACTATTGAGGATTGGAGAAGGAGTTTCATATGAAGCTTCCCTACTTTTTTTGTGGTTTGTTTTGCCTGACTTCTGGGCTGGAAGACAGCAAGGGTAGTCTGATTGGCTGGAGTATCCATTTGGGGATTAAGAAAAGGGTGTGACCCACTAGAAGAGGGCCAGACTGCTTTGCAAGAAAGAAAAGTGACATAAGGATGTTGAACCTGGAGTCTAAAGGATTAATAAATGTAGAAATATCACGAAAGATGAATTTGAGAAAGGTGTATGTCCACAGCTCCTGTCATCTAAGTTCGCAAAGCATTTCATGTTACTCTTTGGAAACCCCTGTGAGGTATGCATCATTATCCCCATTTTAAAGATTGAAAAACTGAGGCAAAGAAGTGGTCAAGTGACCTGGTCACGCTCAGAGTCACTCGCAGAGCTGGGACTGGGACTCAGGGGTCCCAGTCTCCTGTGGGATCCCATTTCTGCTCAATGCACAAGAGCCTGAGATTCAACAGTTAAGGTTCCCACAGAAGACATAACTTCACCACATCACACAGATTACATTCAAACATCAATTTAGCAGCGTAAGTACTACTTTGAACTACTGCATATGTCAGGCATGCAATATGGCTAAGTTAGCATTACTGTGTGAACCTTAACTTTTGAATATTATGACCTATGTACTAGCAGTCACAACCAGAGTGTGTTACATTAACAACTTTTTGCATTCGATTTACAGTCTTATGCCCCATGTACGCTAGTCCTACTGACAAAACAGTGCTTTAGCTAAACACCAATGATGATGATGATAATGAGAACAAATGCTATCAATACTGCCCATATCTGTTAAAAAAAGCACATAATTTAGTACAAACAACTCACTTAGATATTTTTAAAAGAGGGCAAAAGCTTCTTCTCTAGACCCAACTACTACTCCCCTGCCTTACAAATTAATGTTTTCCACTCTGTCTTGGCTTCTCAGCAAATAAAGAGTAGGCTTCCAGGCCTTCCTGTAATTAGCACACATGACTGTAAGAGACTAAAGGTTCTTTGTGCTGCTGTGTGTGTTGTCGTCATTCAGTCCATAGCACTGAATTTCTTCCTCCTAGATCTCCAACACCTTAAACTAGTACATTCATTTATCCTTAGCCACATTTCTGGCCTGGAGAACGTTTTGTGTAAAGGAACTTGGCCAGGCCACCCAACTTTTGGAAAGTTCATCTACTTCACTAAGCCAAATGCTCATTAAGGACCGTATGTTGTAATCTTAAATACTATTCACCATGAGTAAAGGCTGCAGAAATTGGCCATAGGTTTTCATGGTTAAAGTTATCTGGATTTCTTTCCCTTTATGTAGTATTCAACAACTTCTAGTTCTTAGTGACATTAATTTGCATTGGAAATACTCAAGTCATGGTTACCTTATAGTTCTTCCACCAATACTTTCTTTTCAACTTGGCAGCACTGGTCTCAAATTCCGCTGCAGTGCATCATCCAACTCTGACAGCTTCTGATCTCGTTCCAAAACCTTGTCCACGTTCACCGTCATGATGTCAATCACCTACAGTGATTTAATAGTCACAGTAAGTTATTCATGTGTTAGATGTTCATCTCCTCAAACACTTTAAGCATGCAGCATATCCTGACAGACACCTTTTATAACATTAACATCATTCAAGCGTTTGTTTTTAAATAAAGCAGAAGATATTGCCTTTTTGATTAAGAGTAGACAATACTGAATTTAGGTTCTTATATTAGCTAAAAGATTTGTGGAACTAAGTAATTGAATTGGAGATTCCCAATGCCTGCCTTGGGGTTTCAATATCAGAAGCTTTGTTTATAAACTTACTCCTACTGAAAGTAAAGTATTCCACTAACAATCTAGCATGTTAGAGAAGGGTCATCAAAAACTCAGTTATGGAAGCCACAGCTAGCATTTGAACAATACAGTAACTGCTCATTTAACATCATCCCGGTTAACGTTATTACATTGCTAATCAATTAGAGAACACGCTCGTTTAAAGTTGCGCAATGCTCCCTTATAATGTTGTTTGGCAGCCACCTGCTTTGTCCACTGCTTGCAGAAAGAGCAGCCTATTGGAGCTAGCTGATGGGGCTTGGAACCAGGGTAAACCAGCAGCCTCCCTAAGTTCCCTGTGCGACAGCCGCCCAGCAGGCTATCAATTGCCGGGCAGTTCAGCTGTCCCTTCCCCCACTGCCATATGCTACTTCTGCCCTCTGCCTTGGAGCTGCTCCTGGGAGCCTCCTGCTTGCTGTGCGGGGGAAGAGGAATGCTAATGTCAGGGTGTCCCCCTCCCCCCTGCTCCTGTACCCTATCTCCACAGAGCAAGGGGGGACATGACAGGGCTCAGGACAGAGGGAGCTTGCTGGAAGCAGCTGCTGTCTCAACTTGCCAATCTTCTTAAAAAGGTAGTGTAGTGTACTTAGAGTGGGGGTGAGTGTACTTAAAGGGACAATGCACATCTCTCTCTCTCTTTCTCACACACACACACACAGGGTGTGTGGATCTGTCTCTCCCTCTCTCACAGAGACACAGTCTCTCTCTGCCATGCTGTGTCTCCTCCCAGCATCTGTGCTGCTTTGTAGAGTGTGAGGCTACATTAACAACAATGTGTTAATCCTTGAGGGCTCAGGAGAGTGCTAGTTCATCATTTAACAGTAAGGCATTCCCTGGGAAATATCCCACCCTCTGACTCCACCACCTCAACCAAGCTTCACAATCATCATTGCTGCGTACAGTATTAAATTGTTTAAAACTTATACTGTGTGTGTGTGTGTGTGTGTGTATATATAAATATATATACACACACACACATATATAAAAATTAAAATAAAGTCTCTTGTCGGACGAAAAAAATTTCTCTGGGACCTAACTCCCCCGTCCTTTGACATTAATTCTTATGGGGAAACTGGATTCACTTAACATCGTTTCGCATAAAGTAGCATTTTTCAGGAACATAACTACAACATTAAGTGAGGAGTTACTGTACAATGTTTCTTTTGACACACAAAGCACCTATGACTTCTGAAAAGGAAGTGATGTGCTACCCTATCCAGCCAGAAAGAAATGAGGCTCTCAGCCAAGGATGGCTTTTGGCTCATGCAGGAAGTTTGCCGTAGTTTTGATATAGAACTAGAAACCCCTGGCAATTGTGGATTTCCACATAGCAAAGCTCATTCTCTGTCAGAAACCAACTGGAGTCATGCAGTTAACACATTGGCTCACAAGATAGTCATCTTTGCAAGATCAGGTCAACACCTGGGAAGTATCACAGGTTTCCTGCAACAAGTCTCAAGATGATAGTTCAGATCACAAGAGGGACAAACGATGAAGACATTCTAGTGTTTGGTTCATACACTGAAGCAGACAAATTTACTCTTTGCCCACACAGCACTTCCATGTGTCTTCCCTCTGTCAGGTTTCCCAAGATCAAAGGAATGGTAAAGCTGCTCTATACAAGAACCATACCTCATCTACGTGGTGTTGTGTCTGCTCAAGGTGACGGTTACTGCCAGAGGCACTATATGAGTTTCCAGGGCCACTTGTTGACCTGCAGTGTAGAGACAGTTACACTACGATATCATACTGTTAATTACATTTATATACCACCTAGAAGTATGCTTGGTAATTTGCAAACAAACGGTATGCAAACCAGTGAATATAAACGTAAACACCAATGGTCATAACAAAGGAAGGTGGAACATTCCCAAGGAGCTAATATGCAACAGAAGAAAAAAAGTTAGATTTCTTTTGCAGTGGAGGAGTGAAGCTTGAGCAGCAAGCTTTAGCCATAGAATTCAGACAGTGGTTCCAAACTTACCACTAACGAATGGCTGCAATGCCACTGGAGATCCGAGAAGCAGGTGGGAGAGAGAAGAGCGGCACTATAGCTCAGAGCATAGTGTATTGTTGCTCTTGATTGACCCAGAACATGGGTTTAGGGATCCCCCCTCTCTTTGAAATAAAAAGCACATGAGCTTGTGTGCACTATTTTCCCTTGGTTGAACTTGGGAATTTAAATTTTTTGGAAGCTACTGAACTCAGAAAAAGATTGTGTCAGTCACTGGAAGCATGCAACATTCACTACTTGTTTTCCTAAAAGTTCACCACAGACTAGAGAGGCAGTGGCCAGTACCAGATATTTCAGAAGAAGGTGCAAGAAGCACTGTAGAGCAGTGGGACTCAACCTTTCCAGACTACTGTACCCTTTTCAAGAGTCTGATTTCCCCCAATGAAGGAAAAAGAACAGTACATCTACAGTTTGTACACATAAGACATCTACAACAGTGGTTCTCAAGCAGGGGTCTGGGGCCCCCTGAGGGGGGCCGCAAGGAGGTTTCAGGGGTCCACAAAGCATGGCCAGCATTAGACTTGGGGGGTCCAGGACAGAAAGCCAAAGCCCCACTGCATGGTGCTGAAGCCAAAGCAACTTTGCATGGTGGGAGACCACTATGGCACAGGGAACTGGGCAATGGCCTTGTTTCTACCCCCAATGTTGTTCCTGGCTTTTATATGCAGAAAAACAGTTGCTGTGGCACATGGGGGCTATGGAGTTTTTATAACATGTTGGGTGGGCCTCAGAAAGAAAAAGGTTGTGAACCCCTGATCTACAATATATCCTGTATTTTGGCTTTTTATCATTTGCTAGCTGTACCACCTTTCAATATTGATTATGAACACAATTCTAAATAGTTTACTGAATTTATATAGAGGCAACATGATATTTTCTATCCTATTATCTATCCCTTTCTTAATTATTCCCAGCATTCTGTTCGCTTTTTTGACTGCTGCTGCACATTGAGTGGATGTTTTCTGAAAAACATCCACAATGACTCCAAGTTTTCTTTCTTTGAGTGGTAACAGCTAGTTTAGACCCCATGATTTTATGTGTATAGTTGGGATTATGCTTTCCAATGTGCATTACTTTGCATTTATCAACATGACATTTCATCTGTCATTTTGTTGCCCAGTCACCCAGTTTTGAGAGAGTCTTTTGTAGCTCTTTGCAGTCTGCCTGGGTCTTAACTATCTTTAGTAATTTTGTATCATCTGCAAATTTTGCCACCTCACAGTTTACCCCTTTTTCCAGATCATTTATGAATATGTTGAATAAGACTGGTCCCAGAAACTACCCCTGGGGCACACCACTATTTACCTCTGTCCATTCTGAAAACTGATTATTTATACTACGCTTTGTTTCCTATCTTTTAACCAGGTCAAATTACAAAGGATGAATATAAATAAATAACACAAGGTAGGGACAAAATTAGAAAGGCCAAAGCACAAAACAAGATCTAACTACCTAGAGACATAAAGGGGAACAAGAAAACATTCTACAGATACATTAGAAGCAAGAGGAAGACCAAGGACAAGGTAGGCCCGTTACTCAACTGTGTGTGTGTGTGGGGGGGAATAACAACAGAAAATGGGGAAAATGGCAGAGGTACTTAATGACTTCTTTGTTTCAGTTTTCACCAAGAAGGTTGGTGGGGATTGGACATCTAACATAGTGAATGCCAGTGAAAATGAGGTAGGATCAGAAGAGGCTAAAATAGGAAAAGAACAAGTTAAAAATTACTTGGACAAATTTGATGTCTTCAAGTCACCAGGGTCTGATGACAGAAGTGGGCTGTAGTCCACGAAAGCTTATGCTCTAATAAATATGTTAGTCTCTAAGGTGCCACAAGTACTCCTGTTCTTTTTGCAGGGCCTGATGACACGCATCCTAGAATACTTAAGGAGCTGACTGAGGAGATATCTGAGCCATTAGCTATTAAGACGAGAGAGATTCCAGATGACTGGAAAGGGGCATATATAGTGCCAATCTATAAAAAGGGAAATAAAGACAACCCGGGAATTACAGACCCGTCAGCTTAACTGCTGAACCAAGAAAGATAATGGAGCAAATAATTAAGCAATCAATTTGAAAACAGCTAGAAGATAAAGTGATAAGTAACAGTCATCATGGATTGTCAAAAACAAATCATGTCACATCAACCTGATAACTTTCTTTGACAGGGTAACAAGCCTTGTGGGAGGGGGGAAGCGGTAGAAGCTTTTGATACTGTCTCATATGACCTTTTCATAAACAAACAAGGGAAATGCAAGCTAGATTGAGTTACTATAAGGTGAGTGCAAAACTGGTTGGAAAACCATTCCCAGAGAGTAGTTATGAGTGGTTCACAGTCATGCTGGAAGGGCAGAACGAGTGGAGTCCCACGGGGATCAGTTCTGGGTCCGGTTCTGTTCAATATCTTCATTAATGATTTAGATAATGGCAGAGAGTACACTTATAACATTTGCAGACAATACCAAGCTGGGAGGGTTGCAAGTGCTTTGGAGGATAGGATTAAAATCCAAACGATCTGAAGTAAATAGGATGAAATTCAATAAGGACAAATGCAAAGGACTCCATTTTGGAAGGAACAATCAGTTGCACACATACAAAACGGGAAACGACTGCCTAGGAAGGAGTATTACAGAAAGAAATCTGGCAGTTGGAGACCCACAAGCTCAATATGAGTCAATAGTGTAACTCTATTGCAAAAAAAGCAAACACCATTCTGAAGTGTCTTAGCACAGGGGTGGGCAAACTTCTTGGCCTGAAGGCCACACTGGGGTTCCGAAACTGTATGAAGGGCTGGTGTAGTGTACTAAATTGCTCCCCGTAGGAATGTGCTACTTACAGTGTATTACTTATGGCTGCCAGTCCTGGTACTCTGAGCGGCATGGTAAGGGGGCAGGGAGCTGGGGGGTTGGATAAGGGGCTGGCAGTCCTGGGGGGCAGTAAGGGGACAAGGAGCAGCGAGTGGTTGGATAGGCGTGGGAGTCTCAGGGGGACCTGTCGGGGCAGGGATGTGGATAGGGGTTGGGACAGTCAGGGGACAGGAGGGGGCAGTCAGGGGATAAGGAGCTGTGGGGTTGGATGGGTCGGGTATTATGAGGGGGGCAGTTAGTGTGCGGGGGCAGGCTGTTTGGGGAGGCACAGCCTTCCCTACCTAGTGTAATATATTAAATTGCTCCTCGTAGAAATGTGTACTTATGGTGTACTACTTACGGCTGCCAGTCCTGGTGCTCCCTAAGTAGCACATTCCTATGGGGAGCTTGCAGCCCGGCCGCCCCGAGTACTGACTGCACGGTGAGCTAAAGCTGCGGGAGAGGGGCTGGGGGCTCAAGGGCCAGGCAGGATGGTCCCGTGGCTGGAGGTTGCCTGTAGTTTACCCATCTCTGTCTCCGCAGCAGTGTTGTAAGCAAGACACGAGAAGTAATTCTTCCATTCTACTCTGCACTGATTAGGCCTCAACTGGAGTATTGTGTCCAGTTCTGGGTGCCGCATTTCAGGAAGGAAGTGGACAAATTGGAGAGAGTCCAGAGAAGAGCGACAAAAATGATTAAAGGTCTAGAAAATGTGATCTATGAGGAAAGGCTGAAAAAATTCAGTTTGTTTAGTCTGGAAAAGAGAAGACTAAGCGGGGACCCGATAACAGTTTTCAAGTACATAAAAGGTTGTTATGAGGAGGAGGGAGAAAGACTGTTCTCCTTAACTCTGATAGGACAAGAAGCAATGGGCTCAAATTGCAGCAAGGGACGTTTAGGTTGGACTTTAGGAAAAGCTGCCTGTCAGGGTGGTTAAGCCTGGGAATAAATTGCCTAGGGAGGCTGAGGAATCTCCATCAATGGAGATTTTTAGGAGCAGGTTAGACAAACACCTGTCTGGAAGGGTCTAGATAATACTTAGTCCTGCCACGAGTGAAGGGGACTGGACTAGATGACCTCTCAAGGTCCCTTCCAGTTCTATGATTCTATGGGAGATATGATAGAGGTCTATAAAATTATGAATAATATGGAGAAAGTGAATAAGAAAGTGTTATTTATCCCTTTACACAACAAAAGAACCAGGGGTCACCCAATCCAATTAATAGTCAGCAGGTTTTAAACAAGAGAAAATACTTTTTCATACGGTGCACACTCCATCTGTATAACTCATTGCCAGGGGATGCTCTGAAGGCCAAAAGTCTAACTGGGCTCCAAAAAGGATCAGGCAAGTTCAGGAGGATAGGTCCATCAATGGGTATTAGCCTATATGGTCATGGACAGAACCCCGTGCTCCGGGTGTCCTTAAACCTCCAACCTCTAGGAGCTGGGAATGGAGGATGGGATGGATCACTTGCAACTGCCCTGTTCTGTTCATTCCTTCTGTAGCATCTGACACTGGCCACTGTCAAAAGACAGGATATTGGGTTAACTATTGGGTTATAAGAACTAGGGGCCACCAAATGAAATTAGTGGGCAGCAGGTTTAAAACAAATAAAAGAAAGTTCTTCTTCACACAGCACACAGTCAACCTGTGGAACTCCTTGCCTGAGGAGGTTGTGAAGGCTAAGAATATAACAGGGTTTAAAAGAGAACTGGATAAATTCATGGAGGTTAAGTCCATTAATGGCTATTAGCTAGGATAGGTAAGAACTGGTGTCCCTAGCCTCTGTTTTTCAGAGGGGGGTGATAGATGGCAGGAGAGAGATCACTTAGACTCATAGACTCATAGACTTTAAGGTCAGAAGGGACCATTATGATCATCTGGTCTGACCCCCTGCATGCTGCAGGCCACAAAACCCTTCCCTGGACTCTGCCGTTGAAGTCCCCAATCCTGTGTTTCAGTGACTTCAATCGGCAGAGACCCTCCTGCTAGTGATCCCTGCCCCATGCTGCGGAGGAAGGCGAAAAACCTCCAGAGGCTCAGCCAATCTACCCTGGAGGAAAATTCCTTCCCGACCCCAAATATGGCGATCAGTAAGACCCCGAGCATGTAGGCAAGAGTCTCTAGCCTGACCCCTGTTGGCCATTATACTATTTACGTACCATTGCTTGGTTTTCCTTGGCTACTATGTTTTACCATTAAACCATTCCCTCCATAAATTTATCTAACTTAATCTTAAAACCAGACAGGTCTGTCGCCCCCACCATTTCCCTCGGAAGGCCGTTCCAATATTTCACCCCTCTGACGGTCAGAAACCTTCGTCTAATTTCAAGCCTGAACTTCCCCACGGCCAGTTTATATCCATTCGTTCTCGTGTCCACATTAGTACTAAGCTGGAATAATTCCTCTCCCTCCCTTGTATTTATCCCTCTGATCATTACCTGTTAGGTTCACTCACTCTGGGGTACCTGGCATTGGCCACTGTTGGTAGACAGGATACTGGGCTGGATGGACCTTTGGTCTGACCCAGTACGGCCAGTCTTACGTTAAATGGACCATTGGTCTGAGACCATGTTATGCTATAGCTTCAACAGAAATTATGGACTTCCTGCATTGTACTAGCCAAAGAACTGCACCAAGTCAGACTAGATGATCAGAATGGTCCCTTCTGGACCAAGATCATGTTTGTTGTAGCATCTATTTTAGGAGAAATCTTTGAACTATCCTCTGATTCTCTCTCATTTTAAAATGCTTTAATACTTTTTTGACTGCTCAAAGTACTATTGTCACTATAAACACCCTCTGGTAGCTAACTTATAGAATGAATACTCCATCATATTATATGCCAGCTTTTAAAAACAGCACCAAATAACAAGGTTCCTTTAATTTGTAAAAAAAGCAGTACAAAACCAAAATGAAATAAAGAGTTCCTATGTTCATTTTGAAAACATTGGCATCTAAGCAGAATCACAGAGCTTACCATCCCTGCACACTATAATCTAGAAATAAAGAAGATTCTGCTTAATTTGTCAACCTAATATGAACTGACTAGTTAGCACTGAAGTCATTTAACAGCACAGCATCAAGCTGTCTGGAAGAGCCACAACCCACGATTTACCAGTTCTATGAACAAACAGGCGTATAGAAATTCCCAGATTCCTTTCACTGGGGCTAAACCTTTAAAAAATAAAAAAGCAGCACTTGTCCTTTGATAGGGGAAAAAGTCCCCAAACACACTGCCCACAAAAAGTTGAAAGATCTAGTGCCATTCATCTTTTACTCCTTCCTAACCTGTAAAGGCAGCCCTTACAGAAGTCACATCTATCACCCTTAAGAGGCATACAGCAAAAAAGCATGAGTTTTCTGTGACTTAGTAAACCCCTTTCGACTCAACAATCACTAAGAAACAGAGAGGTAAAGGAATGCTGCTGCATGTGAGGCTTCCTGCCTAGAGAGTTAGAAGAGAGAACACAGCAAGTGGATGACAGCAGCTGCCACGTTAGGAAGCAGAGACTGGCTGTGGTGGCAGGACCCTGTGTGACACACTCGGGGGTGCAGATCCGACTCCAGCTGAACTGCCACACGCCCGC